>NC_058080.1:303500397-303800397 GCF_014858855.1 Bufo gargarizans
TGTGGTTAGTACAGTTTCAGAGAGTCGCTGTAATGTAAGGTTTCTTGTCGTATGTCATGTCTGAAAATGAATTGTTCTCCTAGACAAAGATAGACCAAAAGTTGACCCGCTTTGACTTCCACAATGCCCTGCATTAAGTAGGCCTAAACAATGATACCCCTGCAACAGCATCCCAGGAGGAGCAAGCAGAGGATGAGAATGGTAGTTACTCAAGGATGGTTATCCATGCAATTCACAGTGGCAATCCTTGCAGTGATGGACTCCTAGGGCCATGCATTGATAGGAGGGTGCACCCTTTTTTCCCTCGTGGCACACCCTGGTGTTGGGGGTCCTGCCTGGTGGTAGTTGGGGTTGTCCTTTGTGTTAATAGTTTTGGCAAGGTGTAAGGCAGGAAATGTAGGTGCAGTAGCTGGCAGATGATGAGGAGTTAGCAACCATGCCAGTTGTAGAAAATAAATACTTTTCTATTTACTAAAGTGCAGGAAAGTAGTAGTAGTAGTACACTGCATAAAACACAGTGCAATCCTTTCCCAATAGCAATATATGGAAAGTCACAAAGATGGAGGTTACTCTTTTTCTCTGTCTTTCTAAAATCACTTTCTCTGCAGAACCTTAGGCACGCAATTGAGATTCTTTGTAAATGTTCCTGTAATTCCAAGGCTGAAAGGTACATAATTAAGAGAAGACTGGTCAAACCATTTCAAAGTGTGGAAGGGTGTAATGCCTATATTCCCTCTCACAGAACCAAAGTCTCTTTCGACCATAAAACTGAACAGGTTTGCTGACCAACTCCAATGCACAACCTTGCAGATCTGGAACTTCTAATGTTCCTATCTCTCTGGAGCGCTTCTGATAAAGTCGCTTGGTCAGCTGTAACTGTCTCAGGAATTATGGTTCTCTGGGACACAGGCCTAGTCCTGATGAGTAAGAAGAAATGTGTCCTCTCAGTAGTACAGCTAGATTAGACTCAGTCACTAACCAGGGAGTGGACTCAGGTCCATCACCTGCCATCCTAAAGGGGTTGAGTCAGGGTTGTTAACCCTGATCTATCTATGCAATTCTAGCGAGTAAGCAAATACATCAAATAAGAACATTTCACTGAACCAGATAACATTATAACAAATAACTCTTTGCAGATACCCTGTTATGGTGTACTGCACTTCCTGCATAGCACTGACTATGTTATCCACTGCTTCCAACACTGTACCCCTGGTATCATGTAAAGAATATTAGGGGTTCTTTTTGTTGCTTTTGACCCTTTTTTCTATCATTTGTTATTTGAAACTTTTACACAATTAGCTTCAGCCTCTTATTTCTCTGTATAATGAAATATGCTAGTTCTTCTAAAGAAAATAATACCATACAAAAATTGTTTAAATTATAATGTCCATATCAGATGGTTTTAGGGTCAAGGTCAATGGCATAGATAGAAGAGTGGCAGCTCCATAGAAATTTGACTTTGAAGTACTTAATGGAAGGATCTTTTTTTTTTTTTGTTCCTTTTTTTGTTCCTTTTTTGGATCAGAAGAACAGAAAACGAAAAGGTGATGTGAACCTAGCCTAAGGCTGCACCATCTTTCTCTGAGCAGCCTTATGGTTTGTTACTATATCAAGTAATAGTTATATTTTTCCATAGGAAAAGGTATAGGCAGTCGTGGTAATTCCTTAGTTTTACTATGACTCATGTGTGGCACTGTGATACAAGGGGGCCTGCGTATAACCCTAGCCGAGCATGCAACACTGAAATACAAATCCTTATTTTAATCCTTGAAACGTTAACATTTTGGAGACAAGAATATTTAAAGGACATAGTTTGTAAGGGGACAAGCAGGCTTTACAGCGATCCCTTTTCCTCATAGAAAACCATTGTTCCTGGGCAGTAGATCGATGTTTACAGCACGATCGGCTGCACAGAAGTGATCATTTGTGGTGCTGATAGAATGACAGAAAAAATGAAGAAGGTCACGGCACTCCAAAGGCTATTCAGTGTTTTTAATACACCACAAAATCAGCAGCAACGTTTCGACAACAGTCTTTTTCAAGCTACAAAGCTTGAAAAAGACTGTTGTCGAAACGTTGCTGCTGATTTTGTGGTGTATTAAAAACACTGAATAGCCTTTGGAGTGCCGTGACCTTCTTCATTTTTTCTGGTATTTGTGGGGTCTGTGAGGCCGGGACCTGACGTCACGAGCACCACCGCAAAGCCCCTTGAATGCATTCAAGTAAGTGGTGCTGTCCTACCATCTCTTTTTGTTTGAGCTGATAGAATGACGCCATCACCTAATGAATGACCACTTACTCGTTCGTTGGGTCATCACCGGCACTTTCACACAGGCCAATTATTGAGAGACTTTCCACAAACACTCATCCCACGGTATTTGGCCTGATAATCTGTCTTTAGAGTCAGAATATTGTCGTTTAGTAAATCAGCATGTATCTTCAACCTTACATTTGCCTTGCCAGCTGCGTCTTGCTTAACAACAGTCAGAGCAAATCTAAGGAGGGGTGGATGGCATCTGGTACAGAATCATGAAAGCAGCACATGTGGCATCTCAAAGGCATCTATTAAACATAACTTTGTGAGCGGTAACACAACTTAAACAGCAAGAATGCGGCTTATTTAATAAAGTGTTTGTCATGCATGCTAGTTTTAATTTTAGTATGGACAGTTTAACTACATGCTGTAAACTGCTGCTCGAATACAATGTATGGATAGGACTAAAAATAAACACCTTCCATTTCAGTCTATCTGCTGGAGCACATAAAGATTCCTCCAGCCAGTGCATCTATTTAAACATAACATTCAGTAATGAAAATGGTCTAATATTTAATGAAGAATGTATTAAATATGCTTTCTTACTGTAAATCTGTAACTTTAAATATAATTCATCTTGTGCATCCAATAAATGACTCTCCAACTTACCACTAGGGGGTTGAATCTACCACATTAAAGGGGTTGTCTCACTTCAGTAAGTTACATTTATCATGTAGAGAAATGTAATACAAGGCAATTACTAATGTATTGTTATTGTCCATATTGCCTCCTTTGCTGGTTTGATTCATTTTTCCATCACATTATACACTGCTCGTTTCCATGGTTATGACCACCCTACAATCTATTGGTGGTGGCCGTGCTTGCACACTATAGAAAAAAGCACCTGCCTGTGTGCGCTCCCATGATCCTGGCCATGTTTCTGGAAGTTTCTGGAACCTGTAGCAATATATAGCGGTTTCTACTGCGGCTTTTTATTGCTGTTTTTTTTAACCATAAATTGTTATAATATTTGTTGTTAAGTGATATTGATTACATGTGAGGCAAGAGCACTATCTTTTGTCTTTTAATTTGTATGATTATATTTTATGTAATATGGGTATCTTATAAAGTTATAATATTGTAAATAAAAGGTTGATATAAATCTAGCAGAGCGATGAATGGGGAGATCCCTGGATCCATGTGAGGTACAGGGCTGGTTCTAGCTTTGTTAGAAAGAGGTTGCCATGTACTTTATGATGTCTGGGATAACGCCTTTAACTAAACGATGCAGTTACTTTTTCCAAACTGTTATTCATGAGGTTTACACTACCCCATTGAGGTAGGGCACATTGGAAAAATTAGATGCTCTTTCATTGTGAGACTTCTGGCCTTTTTGATCTTCTTAAGCGGCCATAAATAAAAGCTGATATCACTATAAACATGCACGCTTGCTTACATAAATGATTCATTCATTAGGTAACCTGAAGGATTCCAAATATAACATATAATGAATAATGAGGAACGTTTATGAACCAGTTTGCTTTAATGTCGTAATAAGATGACCAAGTGCTGTGAGTCACCTCAAAAGTCAGCGTCAGAAGTTTTCAAATGAACAACTAAACAAGCCTGATCCAAGTCCTGTGGATCCATGAGGTTAAAATAGAACTCTTTGGCCACAATGAGCAAAGGTATGTTTGGAGAAAAAAGGGCATCAAATTTCATGAAAAGAACACCTCTCCAGTAGGGATGAGCGAACTCGAACTGTATAGTTCGGGTTCGTACCGAATTTTGGGGTGTCCGTGACACGGACCCGAACCCGGACATTTTCGTAAAAGTCCGGGTTCGGGTTCGGTGTTCGTCGCTTTCTTCGCGCTTTTGTGACGCTTTCTTGGCGCTTTTTGAAAGGCTGCAAAGCAGCCAATCAACAAGCGTCATACTACTTGCCCCAAGAGGCCATCACAGCCATGCCTACTATTGGCATGGCTGTGATTGGCCAGAGCACCATGTGACCCAGCCTCTATTTAAGCTGGAGTCACATAGCGCCGCCCGTCACTCTGCTCTGATTAGCGTAGGGAGAGGTTGCGGCTGTGACAGTAGGGCGAGATTAGGCAGATTAACTCCTCCAAAGGACTTGATTAACTGATCGATCTGCAGCTGTGGATCATTGAGCTGCTGATCCTCAATTGCTCACTGTTTTTAGGCTGCCCAGACCGTTTGTCAGTCACATTTTTCTGGGGTGATCGGCGGCCATTTTGTGTCTTGTGGTGCGCCAGCACAAGCTGCGACCAAGTGCATTTAACCCTCAATGGTGTGGTTGTTTTTTGGCTAAAGCCTACATCAGGGTGAAGCTGTCACACCAAGTGCATTTAACCAGCAATAGTCTGTTTATTTTTTGGCCATATACTACATCAGGGGCAAGCTGCGCCTGTCACCAAGTGCATTTAACCCTCAATGGTGCGTTTGTTTTTTGGCTAAAGCCTACATCAGGGTGAAGCTGTCACACCAAGTGCATTTAACCAGCAATAGTCTGTTTATTTTTTGGCCATATACTACATCAGGGGCAAGCTGCGCCCGTCACCAAGTGCATTTAACCCTCAGTAGTGTGGTTGGTCAAGCTATCACACCAAGTGCATTTAACCAGCAATAGTCTGTTCATTTTTTGGCCATATACTAAATCAGGGGCAAGCTGCGCCCGTCACCAAGTGCATTTAACCAGCAATAGTCTGTTCATTTTTTGGCCATATACTACATCAGGGGCAAGCTGCGCCCGTCACCAAGTGCATTTAACCCTCAGTAGTGTGGTTGGTCAAGCTGTGACACCAAGTGCATTTAACCAGCAATAGTCTGTTCATTTTTTGGCCATATACTACATCAGGGGCAAGCTGCGCCCATCACCAAGTGCATTTAACCAGCAATAGTGTGGTTATTTTTTGGCCATATCCCAGTCTAATTCTGTCACTAAATCCATACCGGTCACCCAGCGCCTAAATACTAGGCCTCAAATTTATATCCCGCTAAATCTCTCGTTACCGCTGTCCTGTTGTGGCTGGGAAAGTTATTTAGTGTCCGTCAAAGCACATTTTTTGTTCTGGGTTGAAATACAATTCCCAATTTAGCAATTTAAAAATTTAGTGGTTTCTGCTGTATCAGAGCTATTTGAAATCTATCCCTAAAAGGGTATATAATATTCAAGGTGCACATAGGGTCATTCAGAATAACTTCACACACCCGCTACTGTGCATTTCCAAGTCTAATTCTGTCACTAAACCCATACCTGTCACCCAGCGCCTAAATACTAGGCCTCAAATTCATATCCAGCTAAATCTGTCGTTAGTGCTGTAGCTGGGCAAGTTATTTAGTGTCCGTTCAAGCACATTTCTTGTTCTGGGTTGAAATACAATTCCCAATTTAGCAATTTCATAATTTAGTGGTTTCTGCTATATCAGAGCTATTTGAAATCTATCCCTAAAAGGGTAGATCATATTGAAGGTGCACATAGGGACATTCAGAATAACTTCACACACCCGCTACTGTGCATTTCCAAGTCTAATTCTGTCACTAAACCCATACCTGTCACCCAGCGCCTAAATACTAGGCCTCAAATTTATATCCAGCTAAATCTGTCCTTAGTGCTGTAGCTGGGCGAGTTATTTAGTGTCCGTTCAAGCACATTTCTTGTTCTGGGTTGAAATACAATTCCCAATTTAGCAATTTCATAATTTAGTGGTTTCTGCTATATCAGAGCTATTTGAAATCTATCCCTAAAAGGGTATATAATATTCAAGGTGCACATTGGGTCATTCAGAATAACTTCACACACACCCGCTACTGTGTATTTCTAAGTCTAATTCTGTCACTAAACCCATACCTGTCACCCAGCGCCTAAATACTAGGCCTCAAATTTATATCCTGCTAAATCTCTCGTTAACGCTGTCCTGTTGTGGCTGGGAAAGTTATTTAGTGTCCGTCAAAGCACATTTTTTGTTCTGGGTTGAAATACAATTCCCAATTTAGCAATTTCATAATTTAGTGGTTTCTGCTATATCAGAGCTATTTGAAATCTATCCCTAAAAGGGTATATAATATTCAAGGTGCACATTGGGTCATTCAGAATAACTTCACACACACACGCTTCTGTGCATTTCCAAGTCTAATTCTGTCACTAAATCCATACCGGTCACCCAGCGCCTAAATACTAGGCCTCAAATTTATATCCTGCTAAATCTCTCGTTAACGCTGTCCTGTTGTGGCTGGGAAAGTTATTTAGTGTCCGTCAAAGCACATTTTTTGTTCTGGGTTGAAATACAATTCCCAATTTAGCAATTTCATAATTTAGTGGTTTCTGCTATATCAGAGCTATTTGAAATCTATCCCTAAAAGGGTATATAATATTCAAGGTGCACATTGGGTCATTCAGAATAACTTCACACACACACGCTTCTGTGCATTTCCAAGTCTAATTCTGTCACTAAATCCATACCGGTCACCCAGCGCCTAAATACTAGGCCTCAAATTTATATCCCGCTGAATTTGAATACAATACATTGGGCCAAATAATATATTTGTTGTTGTGGTGAACCATAACAATGAGAAAAACATCTAGTAAGGGACGCGGACGTGGACATGGTCGTGGACATGGTCGGACATGGTGGGTGACATGAAGCCTCATTCTCTGCTATGACATGCAGACTGATTCTCTGCTGACATGAAGCCAGATTGTCTGTTACGGGACCTCTCTCCTCTGCCTGTGTGCTAGGCCTAAATATATGCCAATGGACTGTTGCAGTGGTGGCTGACGTGAAGCCTCATTCTCTGCTATGACATGCAGACTAATTCTCTGCTGACATGAAGCCAGATTGTCTGTTACGGGACCTCTCTCCTCTGCCTGGGTGCTGGGCCTAAATTTATGACAATGGACTGTTGCAGTGGTGGCTGACGTGAAGCCTGATTCTCTGCTATGACATGCAGACTGATTCTCTGCTGACATGAAGCCAGATCCTCTGTTACGGGACCTCTCTCCTCTGCCTGGGTGCTGGGCCTAAATTTATGACAATGGACTGTTGCAGTGGTGGCTGACGTGAAGCCTGATTCTCTGCTATGACATGCAGACTGATTCTCTGCTGTCATGAAGCCAGATTGTCTGTTACGGGACCTCTCTGCTCTGCCTGTGTGCTAGGCCTAAATATATGCCAATGGACTGTTGCAGTGGTGGGTGACGTGAAGCCTCATTCTCTGCTATGACATGCAGACTGATTCTCTGCTGACATGAAGCCAGATTGTCTGTTACGGGACCTCTCTCCTCTGCCTGTGTGCTAGGCCTAAATATATGCCAATGGACTGTTGCAGTGGTGGCTGACGTGAAGCCTCATTCTCTGCTATGACATGCAGACTAATTCTCTGCTGACATGAAGCCAGATTGTCTGTTACGGGACCTCTCTCCTCTGCCTGGGTGCTGGGCCTAAATTTATGACAATGGACTGTTGCAGTGGTGGCTGACGTGAAGCCTGATTCTCTGCTATGACATGCAGACTGATTCTCTGCTGACATGAAGCCAGATCCTCTGTTACGGGACCTCTCTCCTCTGCCTGTGTGTGTGCTGGGCCTAAATATATGCCAATGGACTGTTGCAGTGGTGGCTGACGTGAAGCCTCATTCTCTGCTATGACATGCAGACTGATTCTCTGCTGACATGAAGACAGATTCTCTGTTACGGGACCTCTCTCCTCTGCCTGTGTGTGTGCTGGGCCTAAATATATGCCAATGGACTGTTGCAGTGGTGGCTGACGTGAAGCCTCATTCTCTGCTATGACATGCAGACTGATTCTCTGCTGACATGAAGCCAGATTCTCTGTTACGGGACCTCTCTCCTCTGCCTGTGTGTGTGCTGGGCCTAAATATATGCCAATGGACTGTTGCAGTGGTGGCTGACGTGAAGCCTCATTCTCTGCTATGACATGCAGACTGATTCTCTGCTGACATGAAGCCAGATTCTCTGTTACGGGACCTCTCTCCTCTGCCTGTGTGTGTGCTGGGCCTAAATATATGCCAATGGACTGTTGCAGTGGTGGCTGACGTGAAGCCTCATTCTCTGCTATGACATGCAGACTGATTCTCTGCTGACATGAAGCCAGATTCTCTGTTACGGGACCTCTCTCCTCTGCCTGTGTGTGTGCTGGGCCTAAATATATGCCAATGGACTGTTGCAGTGGTGGCTGACGTGAAGCCTCATTCTCTGCTATGACATGCAGACTAATTCTCTGCTGACATGAAGACAGATTCTCTGTTACGGGACCTCTCTCCTCTGCCTGTGTGTGTGCTGGGCCTAAATATATGCCAATGGACTGTTGCAGTGGTGGCTGACGTGAAGCCTCATTCTCTGCTATGACATGCAGACTAATTCTCTGCTGACATGAAGACAGATTCTCTGTTACGGGACCTCTCTCCTCTGCCTGTGTGTGTGCTGGGCCTAAATATATGCCAATGGACTGTTGCAGTGGTGGCTGACGTGAAGCCTCATTCTCTGCTATGACATGCAGACTAATTCTCTGCTGACATGAAGACAGATTCTCTGTTACGGGACCTCTCTCCTCTGCCTGTGTGTGTGCTGGGCCTAAATATATGCCAATGGACTGTTGCAGTGGTGGCTGACGTGAAGCCTCATTCTCTGCTATGACATGCAGACTAATTCTCTGCTGACATGAAGACAGATTCTCTGTTACGGGACCTCTCTCCTCTGCCTGGGTGCTGGGCCTAAATATATGCCAATGGACTGTTGCAGTGGTGGCTGACGTGAAGCCTCATTCTCTGCTATGACATGCAGACTGATTCTCTGCTGACATGAAGCCAGATTCTCTGTTACGGGACCTCTCTCCTCTGCCTGGGTGCCGGGGCCTAAATATCTGAGAATGGACTGTTCCAGTGGTGGGTGACGGGAAGCCAGATTCTCTGCTATGGAACCTCTCTCCAATTGATTTTGGTTAATTTTTATTTATTTAATTTTTATTTTAATTCATTTCCCTATCCACATTTGTTTGCAGGGGATTTACCTACATGTTGCTGCCTTTTGCAGCCCTCTAGCTCTTTCCTGGGCTGTTTTACAGCCTTTTTAGTGCCGAAAAGTTCAGGGTCCCCATTGACTTCAATGGGGTTCGGGTTCGGGACGAAGTTCGGATCGGGTTCGGATCCCGAACCCGAACATTTCCGGGATGTTCGGCCGAACTTCTCGAACCCGAACATCCAGGTGTTCGCTCAACTCTACTCTCCAGCCATTAAAGAGGTATTCCAGTAAAGTAATTTTTTAAAAACTGCATTAAGGCTGCAAGCTGTGACCCCCCAGAACCTATACCTATAACCAGAGTTTCAATTTACCTTGCAATCCATTTGTCTAACTCCTGTGTGAGCCTGCAACACACAAATTCGCGATTAGAATATTCAACACTATTCGCGAATATTCTAAATATATGCAGGAATTCTCGAAGTGGCGATATTCACGATGATAATTCACGATTCGAATATTCACGCTCAACACTACTGGCCTTGTTCATGGATTAATAATGTAGATACGAGTAATATTGTAATTTTAGAATGTTTTCCTGTTCTTGTTTCAGTTGTTTTATCGGGTAGTTATTTTAGAAATAAGAGAATTTTGATCAATACCGATAATAAAGGGGTTTTCTTTGCAGTTAACACTTTGTCGTCTAAATGTGATCTAGTGGTAAAGCTATTGAGACATTTTGCAGGTAAATACAACGTCTTGGCGGATTTTTTATCTCGTTTCCAGTTTATCAAATTTCAGGAGCTAACACCAGAATTGGAAGTGGAAGGAATTCCTTGCCCTCGTCATCTCTGGGATCTGTTACGGGATTGATGCCTGAGGCTATTAAGCAGTCTGTAGCTCCTTAACCCCTTCTACCCCGGGCCAGTTTTCACCCTCCTGCCCAGGCCATTTTGTGCAAATCTGACGTGTCACTTTATGTGGTAATATCTTTGGAACACTTTTACTTATCCAAGCCATTCAGAGATTTTTTTCTCGTGACACATTGTACTTCATGTCATAAATTTAAAGTCAATATATTTCACCTTTATTTATGAAAAAATCCTATTTCTATTTCTCTGCTTTTAAAAAAGAAAGTGATATAAAATATTTTTTACTTAACATTTCCCATATGTCTACTTTATGTTGGCATCATTTTGTATTCTTCCACCATGCAAGGGGAGGAGCAGCAGCAGAGGTGCGGGGACCAGGAGCAGTGCAGGGACTGGGGACCCAGGTAAGTTTATTCAGCGTGGGGGGGCACGGCATATGGGGGGACATTTTATAGGATTGGATAACCCCTTTAACATTCCCCATATATCTACTTTATGTTGGCATCATTTTGTAAATGTCATTATATTTTTTTTAGGACGTTAGAAGGCTTAGAATTTTACAAGCAATTCTAAAATTCAAAACCCACTTTTAAGGACCAGTTCAGTTCTGAAGTCACTATTGTCCCGTTTCCACTGAGCGGATCGGTTCGGGTCGGCACAGTTTGGAAGATTTGTATTGGTCCGGTCTATTTAGGTGAGCGTCTCCACTGCAACTCGGGCCGCCGGGTCCATACGTGGTTTAGAAAAGAATGCGTAGGGTGACGTCACACTAGTGCGACAACAAACGCAACGCTACAAACAACAAAAATGGAGGTTATCCAGCAGCTCGTGTTTTCACAACTTGCATTTTGGTGTATGGTAGTTAAAATACATGCTGTTCTGTATGAGAGAATGTTGCGAGCGGCAAAGAGAAATACAGCAGAAAAGAGACAAAAACTTCGATCTTGGATCTTGAGCCGGGAGGAGAAATACAGCCTTGTGCGACAAAGACAAAGACGGCAGATGCTTCTCCTTTCGTTAAAGCAGCGCCGCCGACCAGTCATTTGGGCTCTACCCCGTTCCAATGAGTGGTGGGATGTGACCGTCCTCGGATTTACACACACACAGTGGCTGCGCAATTTCAGAATGTCACAGGAAACCTTTGGATACCTTTGCGCTAGCAATGGAGAAGCAAAGCACCAACTTCAGAGCTAGTTTGCCAGTGAAGAAAAGAGTTGCCATTGCACTGTGGAAGCTGGCTACCAACAGTGAATACCGAAGTATAGGTCACCTTTTCGGTGTGAGCAAATCAACAGTGTGCCAGTGTGTGCAGGACTTCTGTAAGGCTGTCTGCACATTGCTAGCTCCTGAGATTGTTCATTTTCCAGACAGTGAAAAGCTAAAAGACATGGCTAACTACTTTGAGGACAAGTGGGGCCTTCCACAGTGTGTTGGCGCTATTGATGGTTCACACATACCAATAATAGCACCACAAGTATACCACACTGACTATTTTAACCGAAAAGGCTGGCATTCCATCATCCTCCAGGGAGTAGTGGACGGAAAAGGACTATTCTGGACTGTGAATGTGGGAAAACCTGGAAGTTTGCATGATGCCCGAGTTCTAAGATTGTCAACATTTTGGGACTGGGTTGGCCAGTGAGGCTTACATAGTAGAAACCACCCATAAATGACCCTATTTTAGAAACTACACCCCACAAGTTACTCAAAACCGATTTTACAAACGTTGTTAACCCTTTAGATGTTCCACAAGGATTAAAGGAAAATGGAAATGAGATTTCAAAATTTCACTTTTTTCACAGATTTTCCATTTGATTCAATTTTTTTCTTTAACACATAGAGGGTTAACAGCCAAACAAAACTCAATATTTATTACCCCAATTCTGCAGTTTACAGAAACATCCCATATGTGGTTGTAAACTGATGTAAGCAATGTAGGCTAAGGGTCACTGTATAACCAGAGACAAAAGGCGCACCATAGGGTGAGTACGTCCCAGGAAGACAAATATTACTCCCAAAAATGGAGGCTCACCCTTTGCGGTTGTGCTGGAAAAGGCACAACGCTATTGTTGGGTTGTTGAGATGCAAAACCTGGTTGTTAGGTATGCTAAGGTTACTTTCACACTCGCGTTTGGGGCGGATCCATTCAGATAATACAACCGTCTGCATCAGTTCAGAACGGATCCGTTTGTATTATCTTTAACATAGCCAAAAGACGGATCCTTCTTGAACACCATTGAAAGTCAATGGAGGACGGATCAGTTTTCTATTGTGCCAGATTGTGTTATAGAAAACAGATCCGTCCCCATTGACTTACATTGTCTGTCAGAACGGATGCGTTTGGCTCAGTTTCGTCAGATGGACACCAAAATGCTGCAAGTAGCGTTTTGGTGTCCGCCTCCAGAGCGGAATGGAGATGAAACGGAGGCAAGCTGATGCATTCTGAGCGGATCCTTTTCAATTCAGAATGCATTAGGGCAAAACTGATCTGTATTGGACCGCTTGTGAGAGCCCTGAACGGACCTCACAAACAGAAAACCAAAACACCACTGTGAAAGTAGCCTTATTTTTATTTTATTTATTTATATATTTTCAACTGAGAAAATAAAAGAAGACCTTTTCCCTATGCCGGTTGTTATGGTTCCTTGCGCCAGAAAAGGTGAATATATCTGAAGCTGTAAACTGATGTAAGGGCACACGGCAGAGTGCAGAAGGAAAGGAGCACCATATGGTTTTTGGAAGGCAGATTTTGCTGGACTGGTTTTTAGAAACCATGTTGCGGGATTTTGATTTTCTTCACACTTTGTACTTTATGATTAGCCTTTTATCTCCACAGTCGAATCTCTTGTTTACATTCATATAACTAATATTGCCAGTCCCTCTTCCTCCAATGATGTTGCATTTTTCGCAAACCCTCTTTTTAACTGTTTTTATCATACAAACAAATAAAGTAATGTATATGAACTATTGTAATTGTGTGCGGTTTGGTAATTTTTGTAGGTTTGAATATGTTATACATTTTGCAATGTTCATTTTTTTTGGCATCAATAACATGATAACTTCATTCTCTAGGTCAGTACTAGAGATGAGCGAATTTTTTAAAAATTAGATTCGCTGGTTCGCCAATTTTTTTAAACATTATTTTGTTCAATCTGAATTAATTTGCGGCGAATTGTGTTACAAAACAGCTATTTCCTGGCTGCGGAGAGCCTTTATAGTGGTGTAGGACACTGTGCCTTGCAGTTACACACGTATGGAGTCTGCTGTGGTAGTGAAATAATACTGTGAGTCTGTATGACATGCAGATGACAGGCGTCGCTCTTAGAATCACTGCACACTTCACTTATTTGGGCAGTCAAGGGGCCAAAACTGACCAAATAACTCAAGTATGAACTCAGCCTTACAGGTTGATGTTAGTGCCAAGAAGAAGCGCACTCCTTTTACACCGTCATCAGCTGATTCCACATAGATGTCTATAGAACCTGTTCTATTAAACGCTTATACAAGTAGAGTTCCCCCAGACAGAGTGGAGAGGGTGTCAGCAGTAAGTTTATGTTGACGTCACTGATTATTTTGCACTTCCTCTGATCCGTCAGAACAATAACCCTGAAAAAACTGATCCTGTCTGTGGAGCATACGCCTTCACTCGGTCAGCATTTGGTCAGTAATCTATCAGTATTACTAAAGCCCCAAAAAAATCCAAAACAGAGATGACACGTGAATGAAATATTTGCATGCTTCCTGTGTTTTGTACCCACTCCTGTTTTTGGCTACCAAATCACAAACCAATTCTGATGGGACCATACAGGCTTTACAACTGCTACACAGACAGGATCCGTTGTGCGTCTCATTTTTCCTTCCTTCTGACAGATCAGAAGAAGGTTCAAACAAATGATGATGTCAGCAAGGCTGAAAGGCAAAATAGTGGCCCACTCATGAAGTGGGGAGGGTGGGAATAGCATGAGAAGTCCACAGAGTTGCCCTATGACATAGTGGTGAGGTGGAAGCAGCATGAGGTGTCCACATAGTGGCCCAATGACAGAGTCCGAAGGTGGCAGCAGCAGCATCAGGAGGCGGCCACAGAGTGGCACAATGACATAGTGTGGAGGTGGTGGCAGCAGCAGCATCAGGAGGAGGCCACACAGTGGCACAATGACAGTGTGGGGGTGGCGGCAGCATTAGGATGCCACAGAGTGGAAAGGTGACATAGTGTGGAGGTTGCAGGAGCATGAGGAGTCCACAGAGTAGCAAGGTGGTATAGTGTGGAGGTGGCAGCAGCATGAGGAGACCACTGAGTGAAAGGTGACATAGTGTGGAGGTGGGTGGTGTGACGAACTGCGACCGCCGCGGCCACAATACGTCACGAAACAGTCACAGCGCCCCTAGTGGTCAATCCGCAACAGGCCTCCCAGCCACTTTCAGCACACCGACAGTCTAACTTGAGTCCGTACAGTCGATAGGCTGAAAGCGCAGGGAGTGGACCTCCGATCGACCGCAAGTAAGCGTGCGACGAACTGCGACCGGAACCACACACAGGGTAGTTTAACTGCCACCACCTTGCAATTTATGGGAGCAAGGAACCCACTATCTGGATAACAGAACCAAGTAACTTTCTCTTCGGAGAGGCTAGGGTAAGTTTTTGCAGTGTTTGAAAACAGGCATATGGCTAGAGAAATGACTTGGAGGTCATTTATTATATATCTATATACAATACAAATGATCAAGATGCACAGTAATTATTAACACAATAATAAAGGAAAGTATAGTCCAATCAACAAAAGGGAGAAAAGAAAGAAAATACTTAGTTTCCGCAGAAAAGATGTCCGTTGGTGAAATAGTCCGTTTCAGGGATAAAGTCCAAGAAGCCTTTGTCCAGTGTAATATGCCTTCAGCCCACAGGTTCTCTGGCTGAGGCCCTCTTTAGGTGTTGTTAAAAGTGGAGAACTCCTTTAGCAGATTCTAGGTCTTTGTTATAAAGGGTCCCAGAATCAAGGCGGGGAATTGAGAGTCCGCCTGCTGGGCAGGCTGTATTCCTGAGGTGAATGTCAGTTCTGAAATATGGCATGTGCCATATCGCGGGATGTCTCCGCTGTACACAAGTAACAAGCACATATTCACATTCCCCACAAAATATGGAGTTCAGGGATACCAAATATTACTATTATAACTGGTTCTATGATGGGGTAACACCATAACTTTACCTGGGCACCTCTTAGAGTTATATTTGTCATATGTACATGTCCAGTGAATTCTGAGTGACACGATGATGTAATTTTTACGTCCGTAAGATGCATGGTCTCTCTTAAAAAGGTAAAAATCATATCTCAGATTCATGTTGCAATCTGGGAAACCTTGGTGCCAGCCTGTCTGCAGCAAGCTAGCTTACAGACCCTTATGGCAGCGACACCAAATGGCTCCCCCCAGGTGTAGTCTTCACACCTAGCTGTGATATCTCTGCAGAAAGGGGAGCTCTTTTGTCAACCTAAGGAAGCCAGCTGTAATTGCGTTATCTGCTGGGCATCTATTGACTGACTTGAACAAAAGGACTATGTTGTTTCCTGGGTACACAGAAGAAGACGCTCTGAGTAATCAAATTGTAGATTCTGGGGCCTAGGGAAATAATTACTGTTTAATAGACCTACTGCTCAATAAGGGAGACTAATATTGATAATATTGGGAGGACAGTTCAATATTCTCGCGGATCATCCGTGACAGGTGGCAATACCAATACCCCCTGAAAATGGTGGGTGAAAGAAGGAGCACTTGGCATCAGATGTGTGGCATCAGGCGGGTGACAGTATTAAAATAGTAGCTGAGGCAGGTAGCCAGAAGAAACCGGTCTCTTTTGACAAAGTGTTGGTGTGGCACCATGGATGATCTAGTCTGATGCATCAGAAGATAATGGGTGGAAATCCTGGCTGATCCACACCTAATTCATCTTGACAAAGGTCAGTCTCATCACATTTTGGGTGGACAGGCAAGTTCTTCTTGGGGTAACTATGATCCCCACCGCACTATACACCCTCTCTGATGACACACTATTGGCCGGGAAGGACAGCTTTTCCAGGGCAAACTCTGCAAGTTGCAGCCACAAATTCAGTTTGGCTGCCCAGTAGTCCAGCGGATCTTAAATGTGGGGGGGCATGGTGCTGTCCAAGCATGTCGCCACCTGCTGGTTCAGGTCCTGCTCCATGTCTAGCTGCTGCTGCTGGTAAGTAGTTTTTTCACTAGGCTGGTGACGAAAGCTGCTCATCAGCAACTCTAGCCTCAAGTTGCTGCTGATGGAGCTGGAACTGCTCCTACCCCCCACCCTGCCACAGCAGCCATTGCATAGGAATGTGAGTGTAGAGGGCCCCCCCCGTTCAGACCTGCGAGAGGACGGACAATGGCACAGATAGGCAGCAGCCAACTGACTAAATAGGATGTCTCCATAGTAGTTCAGTTTGTCTTCCTTCTTAGCGGGTGTAAAAAAAAGGCCCCCATTTTGAACCGGTAGCGAGGGTCCAACAAGGTGAAGAGCCAAAAGTCATGCCTCTGCCGAATGGTGACAATTTAGCTGTAACTACACAAGCAAGTGAGTATGCATCTGGCCATTTGTGCAAGTGACAATAGTGATGGAAAAGTTGTTTCAAGGGGACTAACACCTGGACTGTGGCATGCCGGAGGGGGATTCATGGCAAAACTCCCATGGAAAATTACGTAGTTGACCCAGAGTGTGGTAAGTTGAAATCGCAATGCGATTTATAGAACTTCAATTAATCGCATTGCGATTTTAACTTTCTCAAATCCGACAGTACATTCTAGCATGGAGTCGTTCCCATGGTGTTGGGGACGCTCCATGAGCACGGAAGTGGGCAGAAGTTCTAAGTTGAAATCGCAATGCAATTTATAGAACTTGAATTAATAGCATTGCGATTTCAACTTTCTCAAATCCGACAGTACATTCTAGCATGGAGTCGTTCCCATGGTGATGGGGACGCTCCATGAGCACCGAAGTCGGCAGAAGTTCTAAGTTGAAATCGCAATGCGATTTATAGAACTTCAATTAATCGCATTGCAATTTCAACTTAGAGCTTCTGCCGATTTCCGTGCTCATGGAGCGTCCCCATCACCATGGGAACGACTCCATGCTAGAATGTACTGTCGGATTTGAGAAAGTTGTAATCGCAATGCGATTAATGCAGGTTATATTAATCGCATTGCGAATTCAACTTAGAGCTGGGTTCCTAATGGTTGTATTGCTAGAATATAACGAAGATTAAGAATATAGTGATATATTCGATCTGAGTTGTAATCGCAATGAGAATAATGCAGGCTATATTAATCGCATTGCAAATTCAACTTAGAGCTGTTGGGTTCCTAATGGTTGTGTTGCTAGTATATAACGAAGATTGAGAATATAGTGCTATATTCGTTATATTCGTCAATTCTAACAATACAACCATTAGGAACTTAGCTCTAAGTTAAATTCGCAATGCGATTAATATAACCTGCATTATTCGCATTGCGATTACAACTTAGATCTGAGTTCCTAATGGTTGTATTGCTAGAATTGACAACGAATATAGCACTATATTCTCCATCTTCGTTATATTCTATCAATATAACCATTAGGAACCCAGCTCTAAGTTGTAATCGCAATGCGATTAATATAACCTGTATTAATCGCATTGCGATTACAACTTTGTGACACTGCAGCTTCAGAATTAATCTAAGATGGATGCTGTCCTTGCTTTTTGATAGGCGGTGGGAGGGTCTGGGAGGGAGGGTATGCTGATTGGCTGGAATGTGTCTGCTGACTGTGAGGTACAGGGTCAAAGTTTGCTCAATGATGACATATAGGAGGCGGACCGAACATCGCATATGTTCGCTCGCAGCGGCGAACGCGAACAAGCTATGTTCACAGGGAACTATTCGCCGGTAAATAGTTCGGGACATCTCTACTGGTACTGCCTTTTTGGCAAAAAAATGATGGCTTTGGACTCTCCACCTCGGCTCGGCACAAGCCATCCGTTCTCTGAAAGGTGCAGAGTCCACCACTTGGAAAGGGAGGGACTGCAGCACCAGAAACTTGGACAGGAGCACATTCAGTTTATGCACCGTTGGATGAGTGCACGCATACTGTTGTCTCTTGGCAATCACTTCGGAGATCGATTGCTGACCGAATGACTGATAAGGAGTAGGAGGTGGAGGAGATGTAGGAGCATCAGGACCAGCAGATGATGCGAAGGATAGACAGCTCCCTTCGGCTGAGGTGGTGGAGCCTTGACTGCCTGAAACCGGGTGCATTGCTCTGGGTGATGGAGCGGCTGCTGCGGCAGGCTGGACTACCACATCGGAGCCAAGGTTCTCCCAGGCCACTTTATGGTGACACTGCATATGTTGACGCAGGGCTGTGGTGCCAACATTGGCACCCTGGCCATGCTTCACCTTCTGCCCACAGATTCTAGATATGGCCATGTTCACCTCCTCTGGTGGCTTAACAAAAAACTGCCACACAGCCAAGTAGATGATTTTACCCACAACAGTACGCACTGACTGACTTCTACCACCACTGCTTCTGTGAAACTGTGCACCACTACTTTCTGGGCAGGTAGGCTCCTGCAAAGCGGGTGGTCTACCCCTGGCACATTTGGCTATCGACCTCCCACTGCTGCCACCCTTCTGACTCCCAGCCACGCTAGCGACTTGCTGGCTCTGCTGCTGCCTCTCGAGCAAGCTGCCACCCTCTTCTCCCAATGATGAAGTGTAACACCCCAGAGTTGTGTTACGAAACTCTTTTACCCAGCAACAACCTGTTAAGGGCATTAACATTGTCATCTTGTGTAATTTCATGTAATTTCCTCACAATTGTGCATTCAAATCCTTCTACATATATATTGCTGTAATTTTCATGTTCACCAGCAGGTGGCAGCAATGTTTAGCAGGGACTTAGTTCAGTTTAGTATTTCTGAACCGGAATAGTACATTCCAGTTTAGCTCCTCCCTCTGTGAGGAGGTGTGGAATGTTCCCACATCCTGCCTCATGGGTGGAGAGGAAGTTAGTGTTAGTCTGCCAGCCACCCCTGCTAGGGGAAGGCTGTGCTTTTACGAGATCCCAGATATAGGGATCCAAAGCCAGGATCTTGTCTCGGCTGAGACAATTGATCATCACTCCCAGCCTGAGCCTTGCAGCCCCAGCTGGTAGAAGCAAGCAGCCACCTCCAGAACTCCAGGAAGAAGCATACCCTGTGAACACAACTATGAGTACCGTCCAGAGACCAGGAGAAGCCAAATTCCTCCTCAGCTAGTCAGTCCTCAAGATAGCAGAAGATAGTAAGCGCAGAAGATATAAATTCCTTCCACATTACAGAGCCACAAGCAGACAAATTATCCTGAAAAAAGCTCCAGGCACATGATAGAGCAGAAGGTAGATTCCTGTCACACATTGCCAATACCTGCTGGGACCCAAGTCTATTGCTGTATCTCTCTTGGATTAAAGCAGCGACCAGTAAAGATGAGTTCGAACTTTACTCAAAGTCTGGATCTCAATTATTGCTGCAAATCCCTCAATTACTCCTACTAGCAAGAAATTCATTTTATTGCAAGTGAGCCAGGATCCAGGAGTCCAGCCGTACCCAGGTAGGAGACACCGTTGACACCATTACTACTACCATACAGAGACATTACACCACTCTGGCATTCCTAACCTGGTATGTGAGTTACAACACCTTAAAGGGCCCTGCAATAGTACCCTGTGCATGCTGCAATTGGCGTCACAAACAAAACTATCAACTATCATTTACACCTAACCCAGCCATTGCATATTATTGGCCTCAGAGTGCATTTTTTCCAATCCGGCTTACTGCAGAAGCCCCTTCGTCACCCAGCTTCCAAGTGCGATCAGCTACATCATCGAGTACTGTCTGCACATCACTGATGTTCTCCTCAACCGTCTCTGGGTCAGGAGCCTCACCGCTCGCAACACCAGCTCCCACGTCACTCTCCTTATCACTACTTGCCTGATAGTGGAGGAAGTGGCGGATGTCTCCTCCACATGTTTGCTGGCCAGTATCTGCTGACTGTCCTGTAGTAGCTCGTCCCCGCTGTATAGTGGGTCTGAGCCCACAGCATATAATACTTCTCTGGCTGAGGGAACAGAAAAGGACAGAGGCAGGTTGAGGACAGGTGAGGGCACAGGGCCTGCCCCAGGGCAATGCCAACTAAGGGTTGTGTCTGACGAACCCACCGACTGTTTGCTGGGGGTGTCTGATGTCACTTGGGACGAAGTGGATGGCCGAGTCAACCATTCAAGAATCGCTGGGTTGCTGGTCAAGACACAACTGCTAGATGACACCGGGAGCTCAGGCCTCTCGCTGCGACTCCTGCTGCCATGCCCCCTTACTCTGCTGCGACCTGTGCCTGCGCCAAAAAGATTAAGGCCTCTGCCACTCCCCTGTGCAGGGCCTGGCACTTCTCTGTCTGACATACTCTTAGATTAAATAAATAAATGAAAAGGAAATTAAAACACCCCAAAAAAGTCTGTAATTTTCACACTTCACCACACAACGGCTAATAAGCCCTATTTTTTCCCACTAATACATGCCAAAAAGGGCTCTTATTTTCTCACTTTACCACACAACGGCAAATACTTTTTTTGGGCCACTAATACATGCAAAAAAGGGCTTTAAAAAATATAACTGCATAGCTGAACGGCAAATATATTTTTGTTTTGCCACTAATACACGGCAAAAATGGCTTTAAAACATATAACTGCACCACTGGCTGGCAAATATATTTTTTCTTTCTAAGCTAATACACACCAAAAAGGGCTGCAATTTTAGCACTTCACCACACAACGGCTAATAAGCCCTTTTTCCCACTAATTGAAGCCAAAAATGGCTTTAGAACATATAACTGCACCGCACAAGGGCAAATAAGATGTAGAAATATTTCCTTGTAATAAACACTGTTAATGGCTGTATCAAACAGCACTTGCACCCTAATAAGAACAGTTTGCTGGAATTACAGAGCTGTATAATGACAATTTGGATGCCCAGTCAGGGCAGCAAGGTGTAATAGGATTATTCCTATTACCCAGGCTGTAACCTCCCCTACTGAACCCTGTTCAACATAAACGCTGTGGAATTATTCCTCCCTATTCTTTCCCTACACCTTGAATAATCTTGCCCTGCACTTGTAAATTGCTTTTTCAGCACAATGAAGTTTATTCTAGCACTGTCCCTAGCGCCTGCAGATGTCTCTCCCTGCACTAAGTACACTGGTAAATGGCAGAATCTAAGATGGCTGTGCTATTTATAGGGCTATGACATCACAGGGCTGGCTGGCTGCTGATTGGCTGCATGCATGGTATTATGGGTCATCCCGCCTTCCTTTCTCCATGTCCTCACAAGTGCAGCAGCCAATTTAGAAAAAAAATGTGATTCGTTACCACGAAGCGCGAAGAAATTAGGCTTCGGTCTGAATCGTTTTTTTCCAGAAATTTGGATCGAATTCCACTTCGTCAGCTTCGATTCGCTCATCTCTAGTCAGTACGACTACAGCAATACCAAATACATACTTTTTTTAAAATGTTTCACTACTTTTCCACAATAACCCTTTTTTTAAAAAGAAGAATGTTTTGCATCGACACATTCCAAGACCTATAACTTTTTATTTTTTTAATTCTACAGAGCAGTGTGAGGGCTTGATTATTTCAGGACGACTTTTAGTTTTCATTGGTATCATTTTGAGGTACATAACACTTTTTCATAGCTTTATATTCCATTTTTTGGGTGGCAACTAAGCAAAAAGCAGCAATTCTGACATGTCTTAGTTTTTTTCTATGACGTTGATCGTACAGAATAATTTGCATGATATTTGCATAGTGTGAGGCGTCGTTACAGAGATTTTATTTTTGCTAATTTTTCCCATTGAAAAGTGTTTTTTCAATGGAAAAAAATATTTTGATATTTGAAATGTAATAAATGCAGTTTTTTTCTTTTTCAACCATTTAATAGTCCCACAAGGGGACTATAAAAGGTGATCTTTTGATCGCTTCTAAAATACATTGCCGTGTTTGCTGAAGTCAATCCAACATACCCTAGTATGGATAAAAGTATTGGGATACCTGTACATTACACCTACAGCAGCTTTTATGACATCCCATTCTAAATCCATAGACATTCCCTTCACTGGAACTGAGAGGTATAAAGCCAATCCCTGAAAACTAACCCCATGGTGTTATGCCTCTTTCACTGACTTTTGCGCAATTCAGTCAGACATGTAACATTCTCCTGGCATTGACTCGTCCATCAGACTACCAGATAGAGAAACGTGATTCATCACTTCACAGAACACATTTCCTCTGCTCCAGAGTCCAGAGTTGGTGGCGTGTTTTACACCACTCCATCTGATGCTTGGTATTGTGCTTCATGATGTAAGGCTTCCATGCAGCTACTCAGCCATAGAAACACATGCCATTAATCTCCTGTTGCACAGTTTTGGCTTCATCTCTGCGAGACTTCAGTGTTCACATAGTGATACCAGCAGCACTGCACATGTGCACTGTATAATGAGGCTGATGCTCTTACTATATACTGTAATGTGCAGGCAGTTAGGAGTGCATGGGGTGGTACTAGGCTTGAGCTCACTGAATTGGTAGGCTTGGGCTGTTAGAAAGTTTGGAAACGCCTTGCTGGGTACTTTGCACACTAATTTGCATATGGAATAAGCATTCTTTTCTGGGCATAGAAAATCCACAAGGGAATACCAAAGGTATGGTTTGAACCTAGCCTGACTGCACAACAGCATGGTGGCATTAGTTATATAGGGCATTAGTTATATTGGTGACAGATTCCCTTTAACCCCTTCCAGAGCGCCTCACATAAAATTACGTCCGTGGTCAGGTATTTAAAAACAGTTTTAATCAGCAGGCACCCGGGACTAATATATGTGATCGACATTATCGTCGTTCACATAATTTTAACCCCTCAAATGGTGTTGTCAAATGTGACCACAGAATCTAGGCGGTTAACAACTGGGAGCATGCGCACAGGGCTGTGCAACGGCTCCCTCTAGTGAGGATAGGGGGAGCTGGATGGTGTGCAGCAGCCTCTCTAGTCCTGAGTGATACGAGGCTGCCACACAGTAGTTCCAATGGAGAACCTTCCTGTGGGTCTGTGAGAAAAGCAATCTAATAAAATCACCCCCCTATCCCAAAAATTTCAATAAAAATACATAAATAATTAAAAACAAATATCAAGGAATAATATAAAATATTACATTATTTATCCCATATGGCAAATGGCAAAATGGAAAAAAGTCAAAATGGCAGATTTGCCCTTTTTTGGACACTTCAGCACCAAAAAACTGATCAAAAAGTCATACACACCTCAAAATGATATCAATGAAAAGTACAATTCGCCCTGCAAAAAATAGGCCCTCACACAGCTCCATACACATAAAAATAAGAAAGTTATGGGTGATAAATGAATATGGTGATGCAAAGAAAAAATATGAAAATTTCAGTATTAAAACGCAAGAAAAACTACACATGTGGAATCATTGTAATCGTAATGACCTGGAGATTAAAAGTAACAAGTCACTTTTGCCATATAGGAAACGCTGTAAAAAACAAAACTCCCCATAAATAAGGAAGAATAGTTTTTTTAAATAATTCCACCCCACTTGAATTTTTTTCCTGTTTCCCACTACATATATGCAAATGTTGCCCGGTATTTCAGTGAAAACAAACAAGCAGTAGAAGAATACAACACTAAATACCTATTACTTCCAGTGATCTCTTCTCTGATGTAGATGTTCTCTTTCCTCGTCTACTCCATTCAGCCCACACCACCATGATGAATGTTTTCTCCCATCTCTTCAGAGTTTGCCATAAAGACTAGTGTCTTGAGCGTGAATATTCTAATCGCGAATTTTTGAGAATATCGGCACTTTGAGAATTTGTGAAGATCTAGAATATAGTGCTACATCTTCGTAATTGCGAATATTCTAGATTTTTTTTATTATTAAATAAACCTATAATCTGTTTTCACTTATTGTATATAACTTCTCTTTATCCTTATTATTTATCATCCATATTTTTTTTTTACATATGATTAATAAACTTTAGGAAAGTATATACTTTTTTGTCATGTTAACTAATTTGCATAAACATGGTCATATGGGAAAAACATACAAATAGTGTTTCAGCTGAAAAAAAAAATCTGATTCTGCTAATTTGCATGTCTTTCCCATATGACCATGTTTATGCAAGTTAGTTTAAATGATAAAACAGTATAGAAAGGTTATTGAATATAAATGTTAGGACAATTAGCAAAGAATCATCTTGGTATCTTTAATTATAAATTGAAAAAGGACCCGGAGCGTGTGGGAGGTTTTAGTCACCCGCCGGCTAATTTTTCAGTGGCGGGGAATAGAGGTTACTTAATGGACCCTGGGCAGCCGTCATATTGCAGAAAATGCTATTCTTTTAAACACACTCAGGAGAGTTGTCAGAAAGGTGTATATTGTAGGAACTGTAAACAGGAGGGACATACTGCTGGGGAGTGCCCAACTCCTAAAGCATGTGATATATGTGGGAAAACAGATCACATGTATAGGAATTGTCTAAGTGCTGAAGCCCAAAGAGACAACAACATGAGGCAGCAGCAGATAGTTCAAGAGGAGCGGGAAAGGAGAAGGCTAACCTATGCAGCTGTGGTGAGCGAGGATGTGAGGAGGGAAAGAAGAGAAGGGACTGTGTTGCGCCCTACTGCAAGACTTGATTGTGTAACCCTCCCTAAAACACTTCCTGTAAGAAGCTTTGAGGAAGTTATAGATGATCTTTCAAGTGCATCTGACCCAATAAATATTGAAGAATTTATGTCTGGAGAGGAGTCTGGAGGAGGGTGGTGGGGAAAATATCGATGAATTTAACCCCTTCAGGACACAGCCTTATTTCACCTTAAGGACCAGGCCATTTTTTGCAAATCTGACCAGTGTCATTTTAAGTGCTGATAACTTTAAAACGCTTTGACTTATCCAGGCCATTCTGAGATTGTTTTTTTTTGTCACATATTGTACTTCATGACACTGGTAAAATGAAGTTAAAAAAATCATTTTTATTTATAAAGAAAATACCACATTTACCCCAACATTGTAAAAAATAGCAAATTTCCAAGTTTCAATTTCTCTACTTCTATAATACATAGTAATACCTCCAAAAATAGTTACTACTTTACATTCCCCATATGTATACTTCATGTTTGGATCATTTTGGGAATATTTTATTTTTTGGGGATGTAACAAGGCTTAGAAGTTTAGAAGCAAATCTTGAAATTTTTCAGAAATTTTCAAAAACCCAATTTTTAGGGACTAGTTCAGGTCTGAAGTCACTTTGCGAGGCTTACATAATAGAAACCACCCAAAAATGACCCCATTCTATAAACTACACCCCTCCAGGTATTCAAAACTGATTTTACAAACTTTTTTAACCCTTTAGGTGTTCCACAAGAATTAATGAAAAATAGAGATACAATTTCAAAATTTAACTTTTTTGGCATATTTTCCATTTTTCCAGTTACAAAGCAAGGGTTAACAGCCAAACCAAACTCAATATTTATGGCCCTGATTTTGTAGTTTATAGTAACACCCCATACGTGGTCGTAAACCGCTGTACGGGCACACAACAGGGCACAGAAGGAAAGGAATGCCATACGGTTTTTGGAAGGCAGGTTTTGCTGGACTGTTTTTTTTGACACCATGTCCCATTTGAAGTCCCCCTGATGTACCCCTAGAGTAGAAACTCCAAAAAAGTGACCCCATTTTAGAAACTACTGGATAGAATGGCAGTATTGTTGGTACTAGTTGGTACTGACCTCATCTAAGAAACTACACCCCTCAAGGTATTCAAAACTGATTTTACAAACTTCGCTAACCCTTTAGTTGTTCCACAAGAGTTATTGGCAAATGGAGATCAAATTTCAGAATTTAAATTTTTGGGCAAATTTTCCATTTTAATTAATTTTTCCCAGTAACAAAGCAAGGGTTAACAGCCAAACAAAACTCAATATTTATGGCCCTGATTCTTAAACTACTGGATAGAGTGGCAGTATTGTTGGTACTAGTTTAGGGTACATATGATTTTTGGTTGCTCTATATTACACTTTTTGTGAGGAGAGGTAATAAGAAATAGCTGTTTTGGCACCGTTTTTTATTTTTTGTTATTTACAACATTCATCTGACAGGTTAGATATTGTGATATTGTTATAAACCAGGTTGTCACGGAGGGGATACCTAATATGTATAATTTTTTTTTATTTATGTAAGTTTTACACAATTATTTAATTTTTGAAGCAAAAAAAAAAATCATGTTTTAGTGTTTCCATAGTCTGAGAGTCATAATTTTTTCAGTTTTTGGGTGATTACCTTGGTTAGGGATGAGATGACGGTTTTATTGGCACTATTTTGGGATGCATATGACTTTTTGATCGCTTGCTATTACACTTTTTGTGATGTAAGGGGACAATATTTTTTTATTTAGCACAGTTTTTATTTTCTATTTTTTACGGTGTTCATCTGAGGGGTTAGGTTATGTGATATTTTTATAGAGCCGGTTGATATGGACGCGGCGATACCTAATATGTATACTTTTTTTTATTTATGTAAGTTTTACACAATAATAGCTTTTTTAAAACAAAAAAATGGTTTATTTAGCACAGTTTTTATTTTTTATTTTTTACTGTGTTAATCTGAGGGGTTAGGTCATGTGATATGTTTATAGAGCCAGTTGATATGTACGCGGCAATACCTAATATGTACACTTTTTTCCCCCCCTATGCTTTACCTTTTTTTTTTTACTTTATTTGGGGAAAATTACGTTTTTGTTTATTTTTACTTGAAACTTTTAATTTTTTGGGGGGGAAACTTTATTTTTAAACTTATTTTTCACTTAATTTTTTGTCCCACTTTGGGACTTGAATATTTGGGGGTCTAATCCTTTACAATGCATTCCAATACTTCTGTATTGGAATGCATTGGCTGTATGAGTAATACTGTGTGTATTACTCATACAGCTTCCGGCCTGTGAGATCCAGGGGGCTGGATCTCACAGGCTCGTCACCGGAAGGCAGTGCAGATGCCTAAGGAAGGCATCGTGCTGCCTTCCATGCCATCGGGTCCCCCCTACAGCCGCATGGGGACCCGATGGCACCACCTGCTGCCGCCACAACCGCAGGTAAAAGTCGCAAATCGCAGGTCTGAATTGACGGGACCACCCCCCCCCCCCCTTGCATTTAGCCAAGGTGCCTGCTCAACGATTTTTTGAGCAGGCACCGGGTTCCGATCACCGCCCGCCAGGCGGCGGTGATCGGAAATACACAGGACGTACCCGTACGCCCTGTGTCCTTAAGTACCAGGACATCAGGCGTACCAGTACGACATGTGTCCTGAAGAGGTTAAAATGTTTTTGTTTGTTTGTTTTTTTCGTTAAGGAGAAAAAAAAAATGGGTTTCAAAATCTGCTTACAGAATTTTAGTATTTAAAAGTAAGATTAAAAGAGCGACCGTTCTCGAATTTCTAGCACAAGAAGATGCTGCAATTTTTTGTTTGCAGTAATATGGTCTGTGTGAAGTAGTAAGAGAAGAAGAGTGGATGTATTGAAAGTCTGTGTTGTCTGGGAGTGTTTTAAATAAAAATTATGGTGTTGGTTTCTTAGTTAAAGGGAGAGAGGTATCTTTAGTAAGTTACATGGTAATAGAAGAAGGAAGGTGTATATTAGCAATTTTTACATTTAAAAATGTGAAATTTTGTGTGATTAATATTCACGCACCTATAAATAAGAATGAACAGAAACTTCTGTTTGAGAAGGCGAGATTGTTTATTCCTAGGAGAATGCCAGTAATTCTTGCGGGAGATTTTAATTGTGATTTAGATAAAAGTCATATTGATGAGTCTGGGAAAGGGTTAATAGACTTACTTTCAGATTTTAAATTATTTGATATGCAAAATGTATGTAAAGTTGAACCTAAATTGAAGACCTATCATGCAGACAGTGGCAGATTTCATAGCAGGTTAGACTATTGTTTTGTATCATAAAATGTGTGTCCTTTAATTTATAAACAGAAAGAAGGAGTTTTTTCGGATCATGAATGTGTAATGTGTGAGTTGGATATAGAATCAAGAGGAATGTATGGACGTGGGTTATGGAAATTAAATGTGAGTTTGTTTGAAAATGAGGATCTTAAAATGGATTATAGAATATTGTATGAAAGTTGGTGTAGGAGAAAGAGTGAGTTTAGTGATATGTCTAAGTGGTGGGATTGGGTGAAAATGAAAACAAGGTATTTTTTTAAGAATTTAGGTTATAAAATAGCGACGACAAAAAGAGAGCAGTATGTAAGATTGAATGCTAGGTTAAGGTATTTGTATAAATTAAGAGAGGGGGTGTTGATGTGGTAAGTGAGTTGATATTGTGGGAGTGAAACGTGAGATTAAAGAATTTTTGATCTAAAAAGGAAGAAGTATAATTTATAGAGTAAAATTTGAATACTTGGAGAATGAAAAATGCACACTTAAAAAAAAAAGAAGGTGTTTGGAAAGAGTCAGTGCATAAATGCATGTTATAATCAGAGTAGTAATGAGGTGAATGGAGAAGAAATGAAGGAAGAAGTTGCAAAATTTTATGAAGAATAGTATGCTGAGAAATGGAGGGATGAAAGGTTGGAAGGATATGTGCTAAGTGTGATAGATAAGAGCTTGAATGAAGAAGAAAGAGTGGGGATTATGAGGGATATAACAAGTAATGAAATATGGAGGGTGGTTAATAATTAGAGATGTTGCAAACATAAAATTTTCCGTTCGCGAACGGCGAACGCGTATTTTCACAAAAGTTCGAACGGGCGAACTGGGCGAACCGCCATTGACTTCAATGGCCAGGCGAATTTTAAAACCTACAGGGACTCTTTCTGGCCACAATAGTGATGGAAAAGTTGTTTGAAGGGGACTAATACCTGGACTGTGGCATGCCCGAGGGGGATCCATGGCAAAACCTCCATGAAAAAAATTACATAGTTGACGCAGAGTCGTTTTTTTTTTTTTTTTTGAGTTTAAATATTTTATTTGTAATACAAAAATACATATCCATATAACGTTTATGCTATCATAAGATCCTGAAGTCCGTAAATTTCTAATTTATAAACATAGTTAATAATAATTTCACTCAATTACCCATACTTATGGGGATAATACAGATCAAGTGAAGATCTCACTTGCTAAGAGGAGAGCGGGGCTCCCCCGACATCAACAGCCCAATCGGGCAAACACATACAGCATCTAACTTAGCATGTTAGTGTCTATAAAGGGCAGAGATCGGGGGCCCGTGGCCCGGGCGGCCACCAGGGAACGGGCGTACACCCCACGCGTCCCCTCCCAAATATGGGTGAAGAAGGACAGGATTAACAATCTTAGATCCATTCGCCTGGTACTCACATTAACCATGCATGTCGGGCTTACAACGATCTTTGATCGAGAACATTTCTTAAGGCAACCTAGGGGGTCCAGCAATCTTCTAACCGCAGTAAAGAAAGGAAAAAGACCCCACATACATATTTTGGTGCCTCATCCCCAGATAGTTAAAATTGAAAGTTAATGCCCAGCTTAGCCGTACCTCACATACAATCACACCAGTATCTCAGGTGCAAGGGGACTCAGGTCGAATATCACTCGGCGATCGCCGGCATTTTAAAAGGAATGTGGACAAGGGCACCACCAAAGATCGACCCATCCCCTAATAGCACCCCCTAACCCCCCCCCCCCCCACCTTGCAGAGTAAGAAAAAAAAATATAAAAATATAAAAAATAAATAAATAAATAAGTAAAAAAAAAAAAGAAGTATAATAAAAAAGGGCAGTTCCAGATTGATTAATTGACCATGTCCCAATCTTCCCAAAGTTTACCCCACTTTGAATAAGATCCTCTTTGTTTATACAAAATCCTCTCATAACTTTTCACCTTCTCGACCAAGAACATAACCTTAATCAATAGTTGGCGTTTTATGGGCTGGTAGTTAACCTCCGATAGGTCTCCCAGAACCCATATCCTGGGAGACAAAGAAACAACAATATTAAGTTTACGAGCCAGGGTAGTTTGGACCGATCTCCAGTAGCTACCCACCATTGGGCAGTCCCAAAACAGATGTAAATAATCTGCCTCGGAGTCGCCACAGCGTGGGCAGTCGGAGGAGGCTCTAAGCCCTCTCCTATATAACCACATAGGTGTCACATATATTTTGTGCAGAATATTAAATTGTACAACAGTGTGATTAAAATTCTGTGAAACAAGTTTTAAGCTTTCCCCTATGTCCTCCCATTCTGGGGGACCCACCTCTGGGAATATCGAAGACCAAGATTTCTGTCCTGGAGAAAGAAGACCCATAAAATTTTTTCTCATTAAGTGTCTATAACAATGTGATATTTTAATTTTCGTGACAACTTTCTTAGTAATTAAATCATGTAAGAATTCAGGAGTATCTATAAGAAGAAGGTGACTATTCAGAGTGCTAGAGAGTGCTGACCTCAATTGAAAATATGCATACCAAGCCACCTCGCCCAAACCTACCCTCTGCCCTAGCTCCATCGGGGGCAAAATTTGTCCACCACTAACCACCTGATGTAGATACTGAACATTCCTAGTCCTCCAGTACTGGCAACAGTTCAGATCCTTTCCATTCAAAAGCTTTGGATTATGCCACAATGGGGTGCAGATAAGTGATGCCTTAACTCCACACCAACTCCTAATAACCAGCCAGGTCTTTATAGCCATTCTGCAAAAAAGTGTATACCCAGTCTGTGTGTTCAATAAGTAATCGGACTCCAATACAGTAAAAAAGTCTGTGAAACCTGAGTCTTTCACCACCCTGTTGCAGAAGTGGCTATTTTCCCAGTCATTAAAAAAGCAAAGTTGAGAGGCCATAAAGTATCCCTTAAAGTAGGGGAGGTTAAGACCTCCCTGATTGTAGGGCATGGAGAAGTAGAGCGCCTTCAGTCTCACGCGCTTCCTCCCCCATAATAGGTCGTTGAGCATCCGCTCTATCAGTCTAAAGTACTTATCTGTGATCCATACGGGCGAGTTACGCAGGACATAAAGGACCTGGGGCAGCACTACCATTTTTATTAAAGAGATTCTGTCCGCTCTTGCATATACAATTTTTTGCCATATCTTGATTTTAGCCCTCAGTTTTGTCAGCAGGGGGATCAAATTAAGTTGTAAATATTCCTGAGGTTTGGCAGAAACTGAAATCCCTAGGTACTTTATTGAGTCAGAAACTGTTAGCTGGTTATCCCCGTCACCTCGCAACTCGTCTATAGGAAGAAGAACAGTCTTCTCCCAATTGATCTCCAATCCAGACGGTACAGAAAAGGAACCAACCAAATCCATTATGCGGGGGAGAGTGGTTTCTGTTTGATGAACAAAAACCAAGATATCATCTGCATAGAGGGATACACGGTCATGCTTCCCCATTATGCCAAAACCGGCCACCTGCAAATCCTGCCTTATGCTAGCTGCTAAGGGTTCAATGTAGATATTAAACAAGAGAGGGGAAAGGGGGCAGCCTTGACGGGTACCTCTTCCTAAAGTGAAGCTCTCTGTGATCGTATCATTAATCCTAATCCTAGCAACTGGGGAGCTATATAATAACTGAACCATCGCCATAAATCTAGGGCCAAAGCCCATTTTTTTCATCACCTCCCACAGAAAGGTCCACTCCACCCTGTCGAAGGCTTTAGTAGCGTCCAACGACAGAATGGAGCGAGAACCACATCCCGGAGACTGAATATTCATAAATAACCTATGCAGGTTATGATGGGTACCCCTTTTTGGCATAAAGCCATTTTGGTCTGGGTGAATAATAGTGGATATGACCCGTGAAAGCCTCCTAGCCAAAACTTTTGATAGTAACTTAGCGTCTGTATTTAATAATGAAATTGGTCTGTAAGAGCTCATTTCTGTCGGGTCTTTGTCCTTTTTAGGAATTAGAACAATAAGAGCCTCCATCATAGAACAAGGTAGGCTCCCTCCCTGTGCTGCCTGGGAAAAAACCTCTAACAACTGAGGAAGAATCACATCACTATACTTACGGTAGACCTCATATGGAAGGCCATCCAGCCCTGGCGACGAATTCCCCGAGACAGATCCCAAAGCCTTCTGGAGCTCCGAAAGAGATAGCTCCTCTTCCAGATATTCTATTTGGGCTTCGTTTAAGGTAGAAAGTGGAATCCCCTCCAGGAACCGCGCCGCCAGGTCGGGTGACAAGCCAGAAGAGGGACTATATATCTGAGTAAAGTATTGTAAGAAGGTGTCCCTAATTCCTTCTGGGTCTATTATAATTTCTCCCGCTATATTGCGAATAGAGACAATAGATTGATTTTTCTTGTCTTGTTGTGTGATTATCCTAGCTAAAAGCCTACCAGGACGTCCAGATTCCGAAAAATATTTTAGGCCCTTAAAAAATACTCTATGATTAGCTTTCTCTATTATATAGTTCTTCAAGGAGCAGCTGGCCTTCTGCATCTCTTCCCTGTTATACTCAGTCGGTTGCCTGGTAAATCGCTCAGTTGTATCTACAGCAGCCTTGGACAGTTCCTCCTCTTTTTTTTTTTAAATGTTCTCTTTGCTGCAGCAATCTCGCTTATAAAGACCCTCCTCAGATATGCTTTCAAGGCATCCCATACTACATTGATGTTGGCAGAGGGACGGTTCACTTCCCAAAAGGAGGACATCAGGGATTTAATGGACTGAAGGTTATCCATAATAGTAAGCCAGTATGGATTCAACCTAAATCCTAACCCCCTATTATCCTTGTTCTTCCCAGTGCAAACCTCAACCAGTACGGGTGAATGGTCCGAAACTGTTCTTATCCCATATCGTATCTTTCGGATATTACTCAAATTACTCTCATTGGTAAGTGCTAAATCGATCCTAGACATTGCTCTGCCACCCCTGCTAACACAAGAGTATACTCTCTTTCCTCCGCCAAGATGTTCCCATATATCCACCAGTCCAACCTCCGAACAGAACTGTGACAGCGGGGAATTACATACATTCCTCACCTGTTCTGCATCTAGTGTGAATCTATCTTTATTGGGGTCCATGACCGCATTAAAGTCCCCCATCAGAACTAGCCGGCATTCTGATCTCCCTTCAGAAAAACGTGTTAGCTGGATCAGTGGATACATTGAGAAAGGCGGAGGTATATAAAAAAAAAGCAAGGATGTAGCTGCAACCATGCAGCTTACCATGCAAAAAGATAAACCTACCCTGGTCATCTATATAAGATTTTATGAGAGTAAAGTCCACAGAGTTATGAATCAGAACTGAAACACCCCTAGAGGAACTACTAAAAGTGGAGTGATAAGATTGGGAATACCATCCCGTTGTCAGGCGGAACACGGTTTCTTTAGTGAGATGAGTTTCTACCATGCAAATAATTGCTGGGAGGTATCTCTTTAGAGCAACCATAATAGCTTGTCTTTTGACCCTTTCCCCAAGCCCTCTGATATTCCAGGTTACAATTCTAGTGGACATCCTTCACTGCAAAAAAAAAAAAAAAAAAAAAACATAACTGCAAGGTGGGTCCCCCCCCCTTCCCTCCCACCCCCCCTCTCCCTCCCACCCCCCCTCTCCATTGATCCGCCCGATCTAGTCAGCGAACCTCTAACCTCCGGCCGTTCTCCCCCATCCCAGCCCCACCTCCCGACCATCCCTTTGAGCATAATAATACACAATTTCAAATGCCCGTTTGGTCAATCCAGTCTGACGCTTGTTGTGGTGTCTCAAAAAAAAAGGGAAATCCCGTTGTGGATCACTCTTAATTTTGCTAGATACTGTAAAGAATATTTGATCTCCTTTAACGCCAAACGCTTCTTTATCTCTATAAAATTTCGTCTTTTTTCCTGAGTCTGCCGCGCAAAGTCAGGAAAGAAGAGCAATTTAGTGCCCTGATATTCAATGGGTGTACATTCTCTTGCTCTTCTTAATATCATATCTCTATCGGCGGACAATAATAATTTCATTAAAATTGTGCGCGGCGGCCTCCCTGGAGTAGGTTTTCCTCCTGGTATTCGGTGGGCTCTTTCTATTTGAAACCTGGGAGAAAAATTGTCACTGCCTAGGTTGTGCATGACCACATCTTTGAGTTGCTCCTCTAGATGACGGCCTTCAACCCCTTCTGGAAAACCAATTATGCGAACGTTGTTCCGCCTTGACTTATTCTCAAGATCCTCTAGCTTGTGTTGTAATACTTGATTTTCTGAGACGAGAAGCAAAGTTTTAGATTTTAAAGTGTCTATATCGGTTTGCAGGGAAGCAACAGTTTTTTCCACATTAAGGACTCGATCACGGATCTTTACTAAGTCTTCTCTAATTAAGGAGATGTCGCTCTGCACTGAACCCAGTTGGGTGGACATCCCCTGCACCAGAGTGCCATTATTTTCCACGGCACAAAGGATTTTATCCAAAACAGACGGATCGTATTCTGTTCGCATTTGTGCAGGGAGACCTTCCTCTACCACCTCCTGGTCTGCCTCCATTGATCCGTCCTCGGAGGGTTCCTCAGGCTGGGGAGTTTTAGCATTTTTCTTCAAATTAGCAGAGAGTTTAGTTTTAACTGGATTCTTTTCATTAAGGAAGGGCGATTTCAAAAACTTGTCGATCTTATTCTCTGGTGTCTTAGACCCCAATTTAATTACAGAGGAGTCAACTGATCTTCGCTTTGGGGCCATTCTCTTCCCTTTTTTTCCCCCCGTTTTCTTCCTTTTTTTATTAGTTAAAAGATTTTTCTGTGTTTCTCCCTTTTTTTTCCCCTCCCCCCTTCCTTCCTTTTTTCCAATTTATACTCTCCTTTATATCTCCTTATATCTTTTTACTTCTTTCTCCCCTTCAATTCTTCCCCTTTTAACCCTTTCCTCTCCACCTCGCTTATTCCTTTTTTCCTCTCATGCAGGACGCCCGACAGCCGCCGCAACAGCAGTCAGACACCCTGACACCCACGAGCGGCAAACAAGGCAGTCCAGGAGCCAAACCAAACCAAGCCGAGGTATAGCGCAGAGACGCCGCTCAGTGCATCGGCGCTTCGGCGTCAGCTGTGCGGCATCAGTTATTCAGCTGTTCGGATGGAGTCGGGAGCTTGGAGGGAGGCGGCCGGCCAGGGGAGAGCGAGACGTGCCCTGTTCACGTCATCACGCCGTCTCCGACGCAGAGTCGGGTTTTAATCCATAAAGGGCATAAATCACCTAACATTCCTAAATTGTTTGGAATAACGTGCTTTAAAACATCAGGTATGATGTTGTATCGATCAGGTAATGTAATGGTTGCACCCGCTTCACAGTGACAGACCAAACTCCCTGTTTAACGCACCGCAAAATACAGCAAACAGTCCATTTGCACAACCGCAAACTCCCCATTTGCACAAGGTTGGATACCAAGCTAGCCATGTCCCGTTCCTTGTCCTCACTGATGTCATTGAAGGTCTCTTCCTCCACCCAGTCACGTACAACACCAAGGGTCCCCGAAAGGTGACAACAAGCCCCCTGGGATGCCTGCTGTGTTTGGTCTTCCACCTCCTCAAAGCCTCCTTCCTCCTCTGACTCCTCTTCTTCAGACTCCTCTCTCTGCGTTGCCTCTCTCTGCGTTATTATAAGGTGTGTTAAGTAGTACTATTGGTATCAGTTTAATCCCTGTTACGTCCCCCTATTATTATTATTATTATTATAAGGTGTGTTAAATAGTACTATTCCTATCAGTTTAATCTATCAGGGGACATGTATATGGCATCGATTTTAGGAACCAGGAGCTGGAAAAAGATGCTTGGTCGGTCCTCCTACTTACAATTTGGGGCACTGCGCATGCAATTGAATGTGCCACCAGATATGAGCGGCGTGTTATGCAGTACTATTCTTATCAGTTTAATCCCTGTTACGTCCCCTATCAGGGGACGTGTATATGGCATTGATTTTAGGAAACGGGAGATGAAAAAAGATGCTTGGTCGCTCCTCTTAATTCCAATTTGGGGCACTGCACATGCTCTGTGCAATCCCAATATGTGTGGTGTGTTAAGTAGTACTATTCCTATCAGTTTAATCCCTGTTCCGTCCCCTATCAGGTATCGTGTATGGAATAGATTTTAGACAACCACAAAGAGTTGTCAATAGTTGACACACTCATGACATAAATTGTATTCCTCTATGCGTCAATCTTGGTGTAGTGATGACTGTGCTCGTGCGCATGTTTGGGAGATTGCAGGCGATGGGGTTTTTTCAAAGCCTATGGTCATGCTGAGGTAGTTCAGTGACAGTTAAGTGACCCAGAAAACAATGATTCTGCAGTGTGGGCCTATTGTTGGCCTAGTAGGCTTTAATGATCACCTTAGATGATCACAAAGAAAATGAATGTTTTTTCTATGCAAAATTATCCAGCCGATCGCTTTTGGTCTGTTCACAATGAAGCAACGACCTTATCATCTGGGGTGTGCCAACATTGCCATTGCCAACACACTCAGAGAGGTGGTCGCTTCATTGTGATACGCAAGCCCCTTCACCACAACAAGGTAACAATCACGAAGGGGAATTGACACATGTATGTGCCTTTTTTTTTGTTTGGTTTTTGAAGCCACAGTGCAGCACCAGAGGCCAGAAAAATTAGGCATGTACACATGCCTGAAAAACCAGGTGGTGTTGCAGCCGCTGCTGTAGCAGCGGCCAGAAAAATGGATGTTTCCCAGGCAGAAAGTGCCCTAAAACATTGCGGTTTCAACCCTAGTTGGTGGCGGATAAGTCACGCAAGTCATCCGGCATTCAGAGATAAAATACAGCAGCATGTGGAGCATTATTAGCCCAAGGCAGCTCATCTCAGTCATCAGGCCTTTTTTAGTTGAATGTATCGCCCACTGTCAGTCCCTTCGGGGATCCATCCCTCATTCATCTTAATAAAGGTGAGGTAATCTAGACTTTTTTGACCTAGGCGACTTCTCTTCTCAGTGACAATACCTCCTGCTGCACTGAAGGTCCTTTCTGACAGGACACTTGAAGCGGGGCAGGCTAGAATTTCTATCGCAAATCGGGATAGCTCAGGCAACAGGTCAAGCCTGCACACCCAGTAGTCAAGGGGTTCATCGCTCCTCAGAGTGTCGATATCTGCAGTTAAGGCAAGGTAGTCTGTTACCTGTCGGTCAAGTCGTTCTCTGAGGGTGGACCCCGAAGGGCTGTGACGATGCGTAGGACTTAAAAAGCTCTGCATGTCCTCCATCAACAACACGTCTGTAAAGCGTCCTGTCCTTGCCGGCGTGGTCATGGTAGGAGGAGGATTACTTTCACCTCTTCCCCTGTTAGATTCCTGTTGTGCTGTGACATCACCCTTATACGCTGTGTAAAACATACTTTTTAATTTATTTTGGAACTGCTGCATCCTTTCCGACTTCCGGTAATTCGGTAACATTTCAGGCACTTTCTGCTTATACTGGGGGTCTAGTAGCGTGGCCACCCAGTACAGGTCGTTCTCCTTCAGCCTTTTTATATGAGGGTCCCTCAACAGGCACGACAGCATGAAAGACCCCATTTGCACAAGGTTGGATGCCGAGCTCCTCATGTTCCGTTCCTCGTCCTCACTGATCTCACTGAAGGTCTGTTCTTCTGTTCTTCCCCCCAGCCACGTACAACACCATGGGTACTAGATAGGTGACAACGAGCACACTGGGATGCCTGCTCTGGTTGGTCTTCCTCCTCCTCAAAGCCACATTCCTCCTCTGACTCCTCTTCCTCAGACTCCTCTTCCAGCGTTGCCGCAGGTCTAGCAAGCGATGCTGATAAGGCTGTTTCTGGTGGTGATGATGGTGACCACAGCTCTTCCTCTTCCTCTTCACGCTCATCTACGGCCTGATCCAGCACTCTTCACAGGGCACACTCCAGGAAGAAAACAAATGGGATGATGTTGCTGATGGTGCCTTTGGCGCGACTGACTAGGTTTGTCACCTCCCCAAAAGGATGCATGAGCCTACAGGCATTGCGCATGAGCGTCCAGTAACGTGGCAAAAAAATACTCGTTGACGACTTTTTCTTGTTGGAGCAGGCGGTCGAACATTAGGAGTGTTGAATTCAAACGTGTCGGGCTGTCGCAAATCAAGCACCTCACTGGCATGTTGTTTCGGCGCTGAATGTCTGGCCTGTCAAGCCATGGCCGTGTAGGAACGCCTGAAATGGCCACATACCTTCCTGGCCTGCTTGAGGACGTCCTGTAAGCCTGGGTACTTATGCACAAAGCGTTGTACGATCAGATTACACACATGTGCCATGCACGGCACATGTGTCAACTTGCCCAAATTCAATGCCGCCAACAAATTGCTTCCGTTGTCACACACCAATTTGACGATCTCCAGTTGTTGCGGACTCGGCCACTGATCCACCGGTGCGTTCAGGGCGGACAGGAGTGCTGGTCCGGTGTGACTCTCTGCTTTCAGGCAAGTCAACCCCAAGACGGAGTGACACTGTCGTATCCGGGATGTGAAATAGCCCCTGGGGAGCTGAGGGGGTGCCGTTGATGTGGAGCAAGATGCAGCAGCAGAAGAGGACTCAGCCGAGGAGGTTATGGAAAAGTATGGAGTAGGAGGAGTAGAGGAGGTGGCAGCAGGCCTGCCTGCAAGTTGTGGCGGTGTCACCAACTCCTCTGCAGAACCACGCATTCCATGCTTGGCAGCCGTGAGCAGGTTTACCCAATGCGCAGTGTAGGTGATATACCTGCTTTGCAGACCAGGTATCAGTGGTCAGATGGACCCTTGCCCCAACACTGTGTGCCAGACATGCCATGACTTCCTTTTGCACAATCGAGTACAGGTTGGGAATTGCCTTTTGTGCAAAGAAATTTCGTGCAGGTACCTTCCACTGCGGTGTCCCAATAGCTACAAATCTTTTGAAGGCCTCAGACTCCACCAGCTTGTATGGTAAAAGCTGGCGGGCAAAGAGTTCCGTCAAGCCAGCTGTCAGACGCCGGGCAAGGGGGTGACTCTGTGACATTGGCTTCTTACGCTCAAACATGTCCTTGACAGACATCTGACTGTGGGCAGATGAGCAGGAACTGCTCAAGGCTAGAGGCGGAGTGGCGGGTGGTTGAGAGGGGACAAGGAGGACAGCAGTGGTTGACGTGGCTGAAGATGCTGGACCAGGAGGAGGATGGTGGCTTTGAGTTTGTGTGCTGCTTTTACTCATGTGTTGATCCCATAGGCGTTTGTGATGTGAGACCATGTGCCTTCGCAAAGCAGTTGTACCTAGGTGGGTGTTGGACTTCCCACGACTCAGTTTCTTTTGGCACAGGTTGCAAATGGCATCGCTGTTATCAGAGGCAGACACACAAAAAAATGCCACACTGCTGAGCTTTGCAATGACGGCATTCTGGTGGTGGCAACAGCATGCGTTGATTGGCGTGCTGTCTGGCTGACCACGGGTGCCGATACATGCTGTCTGACTGTGCCACTAGCTCCTTGCGACGACCTCCCCCTGCTTCCAACTCGTCTCCTCCTCCTCTGTCTCCCCATCTGAACTTTCCCCCTATTCTTCTTCTCTTCGAGCGGGCACGCACGTGACATCCACGGACACATCGTCATCATCAACCGCTTCACTTGTATCTGACAACTCAGCAAAGGAAGCAGCAGCGGGTACAACATCATCATCATCATCACACCGTACGTCCATGTGTGTAATGCTGCCTGACTGAGACATATCCCTGTTATCTACATCCTCTGGCAATAATGGTTGCGCATCACTCATTTCTTCCAACTGATGTGTAAATAACTGACAGATCAAGTGAAGTGGCTGTGGTGCTAGTGTTGGTGGTGGCGGCAGGCGGGCGAGTGGTAACTTGAGAGGTGCCGAAGCTGAGCTGGAGGAGGATGGTGCGTCAAGGTTCCGAGCGGAAGCTGTAGAAGATTGGGTGTCCTGTGTTAGCCAGTGAACTATGTCCTCAGAACTTTTCAAGTTCAGGGTACATGGCCTCTGAACACTGGGCATTAGTCTAGGGCCAAAGGGAATCACAGCACCACGACCACGACGGCCCCTGCGGCGTGGCCTGCCTCTGCCTGTCATTTGTTTTAGATTAGTTAAGTTGTACTATGCGTGCAAGCTACTGTGACACAAGATATGAGTTGCGCTGAAGTGACACTATGCACTGCACTGGGCCTTAAACACACAAACACGTGTGCAACTGGCTGCTAGTTATTCAGTCAAAATTGTTTTTTTTTCTTTAAATGGAATCGAATGTGACACCAGATATGAATGGCGCTGAAGTGACACTATGCACTGCACTGGGCCTTAAACACACAAACACGTGTGCAACTGACTGCTATTTATTCAGTCAAAATTGTTTTTTTTCTTTAAATGGAATCGAATGTGACACCAGATATGAATGGCACTGAAGTGACACTATGCACTGCACTGGGCCCTAAACACACAAACACGTGTGTAACTGACTGCTAGTTATTCAGTCAAAATTGTTTTTTTTCTTTAAATGGAATCGAATGTGACACCAGATATGAGTTGCGCTGAAGTGACACTATGCACTGCACTGGGTCTTAAACACACAAACACGTGTGTGCAACTGACTGCTATTTATTCAGTCAAAATAGTTTTTTTTTCTTTAAATGGAATCGAATGTGACACCAGATATGAGTTGCGCTGAAGTGACACTATGCGCTGCACTGGGCCTTAGACACACAAACACGTGTGTAACTGACTGCTAGTTATTCAGTCAAAATAGTTTTTTTTCTTTAAATGGAATCGAATGTGACACCAGATATGAATGGCGCTGAAGTAACACTATGCGCTGCACTGGGCCTTAAACACACAAACACGTGTGTAACTGACTGCTATTTATCCAGTCAAAATTGTTGTTGTTTTTCTTTAAATGTAATCGAATGTGACACCAGATATGAGTTGCGCTGGTGACACTATGCACTTGCAGGGCTGTGAGCCTGACACACACGCTGGCAGGCAGGCAACTGCAATTTGATTACACAGGAAAAAAAAAAAAAGCAGACGGAAGTTCTAGCCCTAAAAAGGGCTTTTTGGGGTGCTGTCCTTACAGCAGAGAACAGATGAGTCCTTCAGGACTGCAGTGGACACTGAATACACTTGCCTAGCTATCGATTTCCCTATTAAATCAGCAGCAGCTACACTGTCTCTCCTCTCACTAAGAATGCAGCTTCCGAATGAATCTAAAATGGATGCTGTCCAGGAGGTGGGAGGGTCTGGGAGGGAGGGTCTGCTGCTGATTGGCTGAAATGTGTCTGCTGACTGTGAGGTACAGGGTCAAAGTTTATTCAATGATGATGTATAGGGGTGGACCAAATATCGCATACGTTTGCCCGCTGCGGCGAACGCGAACAAGCTATGTTCGCCGGCGAATAGTTCGGGACATCTCTATTAGTAATATTGCAGCAAAAAAGACGCCATGGGAGGATGGTCTTCCGGTAAAATTCTATAGAAAGATGTGGGATGTGGTAGGAACTGATGTGGTAGCATTGTATAAGTTTATGTGAATAAATGGAAAAATAGCTAATAGTATGCGGTCGGGGGTGATTACCTTGATTCCGAAAAAAGGTGACTTTAAGGATTTAAGGAATTAGCGACCAATAACTTTACTTAATTGCAATTATAAGATTTTAGATGTTTTCAAATAGAATGAAAGAAGTGATTGATAGAGTGATAGGGGAAGGACAGTGTTGTGCGATACCAGGAAGGAGGATTCATGAAAATATGTGTATGTTGAGAGATTGTTTGTGCGACTGTATGGAGAGGAAGAAGGTGTTTTTGTTAAATTTGGATTTTGAAAAAGCATATGATAGGTTGGCTCATAAGTTTGTGTATAGAGTGTTGTTAAGAATGGGATTTCCAGCTGAGTTTGGGTGGAAAGTGAGAAGTATGTATGATGGAATTTTTAGTTGAGTGTTGTTGAATGGTTGTATAGGTAGAAGAGTAAATGTGTTTTCAGGGGTGAGGCAAGGGTACCCATTGTCACCTATAGAAACATAGAAACATAGAATGTGTCGGTAGATAAGAACCATTTGGCCCATCTAGTCTGCCCAATATACTAAATACTATGGATAGCCCCTGGCCCTATCTTATATGAAGGATGGCCTTATGCCTATCCCATGCATGCTTAAACTCCTTCACTGTATTTGCAGCTACCACTTCTGCAGGAAGGCTATTCCATGCATCCACTACTTCACTATTGTGTTCATATGTGCGATTGAACCATTGTTGTTGTTGTGTTAGGAAAGATAAGGTGATTTGTGGAGTGCAAATACCAGGAGGTGGTGGGAGTGAATGGAAGGTGATTGGTTATATGGATGATGTGTGTGTTATGTGATTTCTAGTGTTCAGTAGGACGGGTGAAATTGTTAGAGTCTATATTTTGTGGAGCATCTGCTTTTCGTGTGAATTGGAATAAGAGTGAATGTAAAGCTTTTGGAGGAGTGATTGGGAGGGATGTGGGAGTTAGCGTGGTGGAAGGTCCGATTAAGGTTTTAGGTGTCAAATTTGATGAGAAATTAGAAGGAAAGGATAGTTGGAAAGAGGTGAAGGTGAGAGTTAAAAATAAGTTACATATTTGGCAGATAAAGGATTTGTCCTTTTTTGATAAAATAATGGTGATTAAAAGTGTTATCGTGCCTATTTTGTTTGTATACTACAATCTTTTGTCCACCACGTTATATGATGTTGAGAAATCTGAATAGAATTTTGTTTGTGTTCCTATGCGGATCAAAGATGGAGAGAGCCTAGAGTTAAAAGGATAAGTAAAGGAGGTTTGGAGTTTCCAAATTCGGAGGTATATTTTGGAGTTAATATTATTTTGTTTTTATTAAAGATAGTTAAGATAGAGACGAAATACTCATGTATGTATAAATATTTATTTGGAACCTACTTTATCAAGTAGCCCGGTTGAAGTGGTGTGTGAGGGATTTAAGATATCCAATTTTGTTTGGGGTGCCAGTATGGTATATGTGGGTGTATACGTTTTTGGTTAAGTATGAATTATGTGGAGTAGATGTGAGAATGTTGCGTAATAAAAGGATGATAGCGTGTAAAGACATGGAGTGTGGAATAAATATGGTAAGGGGTGTTGATATAGAGAAGGTAGGATGGATGGGTTAACGAATAGACAGAGTGAAGTAGTTTGGCAGAGTTTACATGGGGTGTTACTAGTAAAAGAGTTTCAGAGTAGAGTTGAGCGAACACCTGGATGTTCGGGTTCGAGAAGTTCGGCCGAACATCCCGGAAATGTTCGGGTTCGGGATCCGAACCCGATCCGAACTTCGTCCCGAACCCGAACCCCATTGAAGTCAATGGGGACCCGAACTTTTCGGCACTAAAAAGGCTGTAAAACAGCCCAGGAAAGAGCTAGAGGGCTGCAAAAGGCAGCAACATGTAGGTAAATCCCCTGCAAACAAATGTGGATAGGGAAATGAATTAAATTAAAAATTAAATAAATAAAAATTAACCAAAATCAATTGGAGAGAGGTTCCATAGCAGAGAATCTGGCTTCCCGTCACCCACCACTGGAACAGTCCATTCTCAGATATTTAGGCCCCGGCACCCAGGCAGAGGAGAGAGGTCCCGTAACAGAGAATCTGTCTTCATGTCAGCAGAGAATTAGTCTGCATGTCATAGCAGAGAATGAGGCTTCACGTCAGCCACCACTGCAACAGTCCATTGGCATATATTTAGGCCCAGCACCCAGGCAGAGGAGGGAGGTCCCGTAACAGAGAATCTGTCTTCATGTCAGCAGAGAATTAGTCTGCATGTCATAGCAGAGAATGAGGCTTCACGTCAGCCACCACTGCAACAGTCCATTGGCATATATTTAGGCCCAGCACACACACAGGCAGAGGAGAGAGGTCCCGTAACAGAGAATCTGGCTTCATGTCAGCAGAGAATCAGTCTGCATGTCATAGCAGAGAATGAGGCTTCACGTCAGCCACCACTGCAACAGTCCATTGGCATATATTTAGGCCCAGCACACACACAGGCAGAGGAGAGAGGTCCCGTAACAGAGGATCTGGCTTCATGTCAGCAGAGAATCAGTCTGCATGTCATAGCAGAGAATCAGGCTTCACGTCAGCCACCACTGCAACAGTCCATTGTCATAAATTTAGGCCCAGCACCCAGGCAGAGGAGAGAGGTCCCGTAACAGACAATCTGGCTTCATGTCAGCAGAGAATTAGTCTGCATGTCATAGCAGAGAATGAGGCTTCACGTCAGCCACCACTGCAACAGTCCATTGGCATATATTTAGGCCTAGCACACAGGCAGAGGAGAGAGGTCCCGTAACAGACAATCTGGCTTCATGTCAGCAGAGAATCAGTCTGCATGTCATAGCAGAGAATGAGGCTTCACGTCACCCACCACTGCAACAGTCCATTGGCATATATTTAGGCCTAGCACACAGGCAGAGCAGAGAGGTCCCGTAACAGACAATCTGGCTTCATGACAGCAGAGAATCAGTCTGCATGTCATAGCAGAGAATGAGGCTTCACGTCACCCACCACTGCAACAGTCCATTGGCATATATTTAGGCCTAGCACACAGGCAGAGCAGAGAGGTCCCGTAACAGACGATCTGGCTTCATGTCAGCAGAGAATCAGTCTGCATGTCATAGCAGAGAATGAGGCTTCACGTCAGCCACCACTGCAACAGTCCATTGGCATATATTTAGGCCTAGCACACAGGCAGAGGAGAGAGGTCCCGTAACAGACAATCTGGCTTCATGTCAGCAGAGAATCAGTCTGCATGTCATAGCAGAGAATGAGGCTTCACGTCAGCCACCACTGCAACAGTCCATTGGCATATATTTAGGCCCAGCACCCAGGCAGAGGAGGGAGGTCCCGTAACAGACAATCTGGCTTCATGTCAGCAGAGAATCAGTCTGCATGTCATAGCAGAGAATGAGGCTTCACGTCACCCACCACTGCAACAGTCCATTGGCATATATTTAGGCCCAGCACCCAGGCAGAGGAGGGAGGTCCCGTAACAGAGAATCTGTCTTCATGTCAGCAGAGAATTAGTCTGCATGTCATAGCAGAGAATGAGGCTTCACGTCAGCCACCACTGCAACAGTCCATTGGCATATATTTAGGCCCAGCACACACACAGGCAGAGGAGAGAGGTCCCGTAACAGACAATCTGGCTTCATGTCAGCAGAGAATTAGTCTGCATGTCATAGCAGAGAATGAGGCTTCACGTCAGCCACCACTGCAACAGTCCATTGGCATATATTTAGGCCCAGCACACACACAGGCAGAGGAGAGAGGTCCCGTAACAGACAATCTGGCTTCATGTCAGCAGAGAATTAGTCTGCATGTCATAGCAGAGAATGAGGCTTCACGTCAGCCACCACTGCAACAGTCCATTGGCATATATTTAGGCCCAGCACACACACAGGCAGAGGAGAGAGGTCCCGTAACAGACAATCTGGCTTCATGTCAGCAGAGAATTAGTCTGCATGTCATAGCAGAGAATGAGGCTTCACGTCAGCCACCACTGCAACAGTCCATTGGCATATATTTAGGCCCAGCACACACACAGGCAGAGGAGAGAGGTCCCGTAACAGAGAATCTGTCTTCATGTCAGCAGAGAATTAGTCTGCATGTCATAGCAGAGAATGAGGCTTCACGTCAGCCACCACTGCAACAGTCCATTGGCATATATTTAGGCCCAGCACCCAGGCAGAGGAGGGAGGTCCCGTAACAGACAATCTGGCTTCATGTCAGCAGGAGAATTAGTCTGCATGTCATAGCAGAGAATGAGGCTTCACGTCAGCCACCACTGCAACAGTCCATTGGCATATATTTAGGCCCAGCACACACACAGGCAGAGGAGAGAGGTCCCGTAACAGACAATCTGGCTTCATGTCAGCAGAGAATTAGTCTGCATGTCATAGCAGAGAATGAGGCTTCACGTCAGCCACCACTGCAACAGTCCATTGGCATATATTTAGGCCCAGCACACACACAGGCAGAGGAGAGAGGTCCCGTAACAGACAATCTGGCTTCATGTCAGCAGAGAATCAGTCTGCATGTCATAGCAGAGAATGAGGCTTCACGTCACCCACCACTGCAACAGTCCATTGGCATATATTTAGGCCCAGCACCCAGGCAGAGGAGGGAGGTCCCGTAACAGAGAATCTGTCTTCATGTCAGCAGAGAATTAGTCTGCATGTCATAGCAGAGAATGAGGCTTCACGTCAGCCACCACTGCAACAGTCCATTGGCATATATTTAGGCCCAGCACCCAGGCAGAGGAGGGAGGTCCCGTAACAGAGAATCTGTCTTCATGTCAGCAGAGAATTAGTCTGCATGTCATAGCAGAGAATGAGGCTTCACGTCAGCCACCACTGCAACAGTCCATTGGCATATATTTAGGCCCAGCACACACACAGGCAGAGGAGAGAGGTCCCGTAACAGACAATCTGGCTTCATGTCAGCAGAGAATTAGTCTGCATGTCATAGCAGAGAATGAGGCTTCACGTCAGCCACCACTGCAACAGTCCATTGGCATATATTTAGGCCCAGCACACACACAGGCAGAGGAGAGAGGTCCCGTAACAGACAATCTGGCTTCATGTCAGCAGAGAATTAGTCTGCATGTCATAGCAGAGAATGAGGCTTCACGTCAGCCACCACTGCAACAGTCCATTGGCATATATTTAGGCCCAGCACACACACAGGCAGAGGAGAGAGGTCCTGTAACAGACAATCTGGCTTCATGTCAGCAGAGAATTAGTCTGCATGTCATAGCAGAGAATGAGGCTTCACGTCAGCCACCACTGCAACAGTCCATTGGCATATATTTAGGCCCAGCACACACACAGGCAGAGGAGAGAGGTCCCGTAACAGAGAATCTGTCTTCATGTCAGCAGAGAATTAGTCTGCATGTCATAGCAGAGAATGAGGCTTCACGTCAGCCACCACTGCAACAGTCCATTGGCATATATTTAGGCCCAGCACACACACAGGCAGAGGAGAGAGGTCCCGTAACAGACAATCTGGCTTCATGTCAGCAGAGAATTAGTCTGCATGTCATAGCAGAGAATGAGGCTTCACGTCAGCCACCACTGCAACAGTCCATTGGCATATATTTAGGCCCAGCACACACACAGGCAGAGGAGAGAGGTCCCGTAACAGAGAATCTGTCTTCATGTCAGCAGAGAATTAGTCTGCATGTCATAGCAGAGAATGAGGCTTCACGTCAGCCACCACTGCAACAGTCCATTGGCATATATTTAGGCCCAGCACACACACAGGCAGAGGAGAGAGGTCCCGTAACAGACAATCTGGCTTCATGTCAGCAGAGAATTAGTCTGCATGTCATAGCAGAGAATGAGGCTTCACGTCAGCCACCACTGCAACAGTCCATTGGCATATATTTAGGCCCAGCACACACACAGGCAGAGGAGAGAGGTCCCGTAACAGAGAATCTGTCTTCATGTCAGCAGAGAATTAGTCTGCATGTCATAGCAGAGAATCAGGCTTCACGTCACCCACCACTGCAACAGTCCATTGGCATATATTTAGGCCCAGCACCCAGGCAGAGGAGGGAGGTCCCGTAACAGAGAATCTGTCTTCATGTCAGCAGAGAATTAGTCTGCATGTCATAGCAGAGAATGAGGCTTCACGTCACCCACCACTGCAACAGTCCATTGGCATATATTTAGGCCTAGCACACAGGCAGAGGAGAGGTTCATTCAACTTTGGGTAGCCTCGCAATATAATGGTAAAATGAAAATAAAATAGGATTGAATGAGGAAGTGCCCTGGAGTCCAATAATATATGGTTATGGGGAGGTAGTTAATGTCTAATCTGGACAAGGGACGGACAGGTCCTGTGGGATCCATGCCTGGTTCATTTTTATGAACGTCAGCTTGTCCACATTGGCTGTAGACAGGCGGCTGCGTTTGTCTGTAATGACGCCCCCTGCCGTGCTGAATACACGTTCAGACAAAACGCTGGCTGCCGGGCAGGCCAGCACCTCCAAGGCATAAAAGGCTAGCTCTGGCCACGTGGACAATTTAGAGACCCAGAAGTTGAATGGGGCCGAACCATCAGTCAGTACGTGGAGGGGTGTGCACACGTACTGTTCCACCATGTTAGTGAAATGTTGCCTCCTGCTAACACGTTGCGTATCAGGTGGTGGTGCAGTTAGCTGTGGCGTGTTGACAAAAGTTTTCCACATCTCTGCCATGCTAACCCTGCCCTCAGAGGAGCTGGCCGTGACACAGCTGCCTTGGCGACCTCTTGCTCCTCCTCTGCCTTGGCCTTGGGCTTCCACTTGTTCCCCTGTGACATTTGGGAATGCTCTCAGTAGCGCGTCTACCAACGTGCGCTTGTACTCGCGCATCTTCCTATCACGCTCCAGTGCAGGAAGTAAGGTGGGCACATTGTCTTTGTAGCGTGGATCCAGCAGGGTGGCAACCCAGTAGTCCGCACAGGTTAAAATGTGGGCAACTCTGCTGTCGTTGCGCAGGCACTGCAGCATGTAGTCGCTCATGTGTGCCAGGCTGCCCAGGGGTAAGGACAAGCTGTCCTCTGTGGGAGGCGTATCGTCATCGTCCTGCCTTTCCCCCCAGCCACGCACCAGTGATGGACCCGAGCTGCGTTGGGTGCCACCCCGCTGTGACCATGCTTCATCCTCATCCTCCTCCACCTCCTCCTCATCCTCGTCCTCCTCGTCCTCCAGTAGTGGGCCCTGGCTGGCCACATTTGTACCTGGCCTCTGCTGTTGCCAAAAACCTCCCTCTGAGTCACTTCGAAGAGACTGGCCTGAAAGTGCTAAAAATGACCCCTCTTCCTCCTCCTCCTCCTCCTCCTGGGCCACCTCCTCTTCCATCATCGCCCTAAGTGTTTTCTCAAGGAGACATAGAAGTGGTATTGTAACGCTGATAACGGTGTCATCGCCACTGGCCATGTTGGTGGAGTACTCGAAACAGCGCAACAGGGCACACAGGTCTCGCATGGAGGCCCAGTCATTGGTGGTGAAGTGGTGCTGTTCTGTAGTGCGACTGACCCGTGCGTGCTGCAGCTGAAACTCCACTATGGCCTGCTGCTGCTCGCACAGTCTGTCCAGCATGTGCAAGGTGGAGTTCCACCTGGTGGGCACGTCGCATATGAGGCGGTGAGCGGGAAGGCCGAAGTTACGCTGTAGCGCAGACAGGCGAGCAGCAGCAGGATGTGAACGCCGGAAGCGCGAACAGACGGCCCGCACTTTATGCAGCAGCTCTGACATGTCGGGGTAGTTGTGAATGAACTTCTGCACCACCAAATTCAGCACATGCGCCAAGCAAGGGATGTGCGTCAAATTGGCTAGTCCCAGAGCTGCAACGAGATTTCGCCCATTATCACACACCACCAGGCCGGGCTTGAGGCTCACCGGCAGCAACCACTCGTCGGTCTGTTGTTCTATACCCCGCCACAACTCCTGTGCGGTGTGGGGCCTGTCCCCCAAACATATGAGTTTCAGAATGGCCTGCTGACGTTTACCCCGGGCTGTGCTGAAGTTGGTGGTGAAGGTGTGTGGCTGACTGGATGAGCAGGTGGAAGAAGAGGAGGAGGAAGCCGAGAAGGAGGAGGTGGCAACAGGAGGCAAAGAATGTTGCCCTGCGATCCTTGGCGGCGGAAGGACGTGCGCCAAACAGCTCTCCGCCTGGGGCCCAGCTGCCACTACATTTACCCAGTGTGCAGTTAGGGAGATATAGCGTCCCTGGCCGTGCTTACTGGTCCACGTATCTGTGGTTAGGTGGACCTTGCCACAGATGGCGTTGCGCAGTGCACACTTGATTTTATCGGATACTTGGTTGTGCAGGGAAGGCACGGCTCTCTTGGAGAAGTAGTGCCGGCTGGGAACAACATACTGTGGGACAGCAAGCGACATGAGCTGTTTGAAGCTGTCTGTGTCCACCAGCCTAAATGACAGCATTTCATAGGCCAGTAGTTTAGAAATGCTGGCATTCAGGGCCAGGGATCGAGGGTGGCTAGGTGGGAATTTACGCTTTCTATCAAATGTTTGTGAGATGGAGAGCTGAACGCTGGCGTGTGACATGGTTGAGACGCTTGGTGACGGAGGTGGTGGTGGTGGTGTTGGTGGTACATCCCCTGTTTGCTGGGCGGCAGGTGCCAACGTTCCTCCAGAGGCGGAGGAAGAGGCCGAGGCGGCAGCAGCAGAATAGGCCGAGGCGGCAGCAGCAGAAGAGGTAGCAGGGGGAGCCTGAGTGACTTCCTTGGTTTTAAGGTGTTTACTCCACTGCAGTTCATGCTTTGCATGCAGGTGCCTGGTCATGCAGGTTGTGCTCAGGTTCAGAACGTTAATGCCTCGCTTCAGGCTCTGATGGCACAGCGTGCAAACCACTCGGGTCTTGTCGTCAGCACATTGTTTGAAGAAGTGCCATGCCAGGGAACTCCTTGAAGCTGCCTTTGGGGTGCTCGGTCCCAGATGGCGGCAGGTCAGTAGCAGGCGGAGTCTCTTGGCGGCGGGTGTTCTGCTTTTGCCCACTGCTCCCTCTTTTGCTACGCTGTTGGCTCGGTCTCACCACTGCCTCTTCCTCCGAACTGTGAAAGTCAGTGGCACGACCTTCATTCCATGTGGGGTCTAGGACCTCATCGTCCCCTGCATCGTCTTCCACCCAGTCTTGATCCCTGACCTCCTGTTCAGTCTGCACACTGCAGAAAGACGCAGCAGTTGGCACCTGTGTTTCGTCATCATCAGAGACATGCTGAGGTGGTATTCCCATGTCCTCATCATCAGGAAACATAAGTGGTTGTGCGTCAGTGCATTCTATGTCTTTCACCGCTGGGGAAGGGCTAGGTGGATGCCCTTGGGAAACCCTGCCAGCGGAGTCTTCAAACAGCATAAGAGACTGCTGCATAACTTGAGGCTGAGACAGTTTCCCTGGTATGCATGGGGGTGATGTGACAGACTGATGGGGTTGGTTTTCAGGCGCCATCTGTGCGCTTTCTGCAGAAGACTGGGTGGGAGATAATGTGAACGTGCTGGATCCACTGTCGGCCACCCAATTGACTAATGCCTGTACCTGCTCAGGCCTTACCATCCTTAGAACGGCATTGGGCCCCACCATATATCGCTGTAAATTCTGGCGGCTACTGGGACCTGAGGTAGTTGGTACACTAGGACGTGTGGATGTGGCAGAACGGCCACGTCCTCTCCCAGCACCAGAGGGTCCACTAACACCACCACGACCATGTCCACGTCCGCGTCCCTTACTAGATGTTTTTCTCATTGTTATGGTTCACCACAACAACAAATATATTATTTGGCCCAATGTATTGTATTCAAATTCAGCGGGATATAAATTTGAGGCCTAGTATTTAGGCGCTGGGTGACCGGTATGGATTTAGTGACAGAATTAGACTTGGAAATGCACAGAAGCGTGTGTGTGAAGTTATTCTGAATGACCCTATGTGCACCTTCAATATGATCTACCCTTTTAGGGATAGATTTCAAATAGCTCTGATATAGCAGAAACGACTAAATTATGAAATTGCTAAATTGGGAATTGTATTTCAACCCAGAACAAAAAATGTGCTTTGACGGACACTAAATAACTTTCCCAGCCACAACAGGACAGCGGTAACGAGAGATTTAGCGGGATATAAATTTGAGGCCTAGTATTTAGGCGCTGGGTGACAGGTATGGGTTTAGTGACAGAATTAGATTTGGAAATGCACAGTAGCGGGTGTGTGAAGTTATTCTGAATGACCCTATGTGCACCTTGAATATTATATACCCTTTTAGGGATAGATTTCAAATAGCTCTGATATAGCAGAAACCACTAAATTATGAAATTGCTAAATTGGGAATTGTATTTCAACCCAGAACAAGAAATGTGCTTGAACGGACACTAAATAACTCGCCCAGCTACAGCACTAGGGACAGATTTAGCGGGATATAAATTTGAGGCCTAGTATTTAGGCGCTGGGTGACAGGTATGGGTTTAGTGCCAGAATTAGACTTGGAAATACACAGTAGCGGGTGTGTGTGAAGTTATTCTGAATGACCCAATGTGCACCTTGAATATTATATACCCTTTTAGGGATAGATTTCAAATAGCTCTGATATAGCAGAAACCACTAAATTATGAAATTGCTAAATTGGGAATTGTATTTCAACCCAGAACAAGAAATGTGCTTGAACGGACACTAAATAACTCGCCCAGCTACAGCACTAAGGACAGATTTAGCGGGATATAAATTTGAGGCCTAGTATTTAGGCGCTGGGTGACAGGTATGGGTTTAGTGCCAGAATTAGACTTGGAAATACACAGTAGCGGGTGTGTGTGAAGTTATTCTGAATGACCCAATGTGCACCTTGAATATTATATACCCTTTTAGGGATAGATTTCAAATAGCTCTGATATAGCAGAAACCACTAAATTATGAAATTGCTAAATTGGGAATTGTATTTCAACCCAGAACAAGAAATGTGCTTGAACGGACACTAAATAACTCGCCCAGCTACAGCACTAAGGACAGATTTAGCGGGATATAAATTTGAGGCCTAGTATTTAGGCGCTGGGTGACAGGTATGGGTTTAGTGCCAGAATTAGACTTGGAAATACACAGTAGCGGGTGTGTGTGAAGTTATTCTGAATGACCCAATGTGCACCTTGAATATTATATACCCTTTTAGGGATAGATTTCAAATAGCTCTGATATAGCAGAAACCACTAAATTATGAAATTGCTAAATTGGGAATTGTATTTCAACCCAGAACAAGAAATGTGCTTGAACGGACACTAAATAACTCGCCCAGCTACAGCACTAGGGACAGATTTAGCGGGATATAAATTTGAGGCCTAGTATTTAGGCGCTGGGTGACAGGTATGGGTTTAGTGCCAGAATTAGACTTGGAAATACACAGTAGCGGGTGTGTGTGAAGTTATTCTGAATGACCCAATGTGCACCTTGAATATTATATACCCTTTTAGGGATAGATTTCAAATAGCTCTGATATAGCAGAAACCACTAAATTATGAAATTGCTAAATTGGGAATTGTATTTCAACCCAGAACAAGAAATGTGCTTGAACGGACACTAAATAACTCGCCCAGCTACAGCACTAAGGACAGATTTAGCGGGATATAAATTTGAGGCCTAGTATTTAGGCGCTGGGTGACAGGTATGGGTTTAGTGCCAGAATTAGACTTGGAAATACACAGTAGCGGGTGTGTGTGAAGTTATTCTGAATGACCCAATGTGCACCTTGAATATTATATACCCTTTTAGGGATAGATTTCAAATAGCTCTGATATAGCAGAAACCACTAAATTATGAAATTGCTAAATTGGGAATTGTATTTCAACCCAGAACAAGAAATGTGCTTGAACGGACACTAAATAACTCGCCCAGCTACAGCACTAAGGACAGATTTAGCGGGATATAAATTTGAGGCCTAGTATTTAGGCGCTGGGTGACAGGTATGGGTTTAGTGCCAGAATTAGACTTGGAAATACACAGTAGCGGGTGTGTGTGAAGTTATTCTGAATGACCCAATGTGCACCTTGAATATTATATACCCTTTTAGGGTTAGATTTCAAATAGCTCTGATATAGCAGAAACCACTAAATTATGAAATTGCTAAATTGGGAATTGTATTTCAACCCAGAACAAGAAATGTGCTTGAACGGACACTAAATAACTCGCCCAGCTACAGCACTAAGGACAGATTTAGCGGGATATAAATTTGAGGCCTAGTATTTAGGCGCTGGGTGACAGGTATGGGTTTAGTGCCAGAATTAGACTTGGAAATACACAGTAGCGGGTGTGTGTGAAGTTATTCTGAATGACCCAATGTGCACCTTGAATATTATATACCCTTTTAGGGATAGATTTCAAATAGCTCTGATATAGCAGAAACCACTAAATTATGAAATTGCTAAATTGGGAATTGTATTTCAACCCAGAACAAGAAATGTGCTTGAACGGACACTAAATAACTCGCCCAGCTACAGCACTAGGGACAGATTTAGCGGGATATAAATTTGAGGCCTAGTATTTAGGCGCTGGGTGACAGGTATGGGTTTAGTGCCAGAATTAGACTTGGAAATACACAGTAGCGGGTGTGTGTGAAGTTATTCTGAATGACCCAATGTGCACCTTGAATATTATATACCCTTTTAGGGATAGATTTCAAATAGCTCTGATATAGCAGAAACCACTAAATTATGAAATTGCTAAATTGGGAATTGTATTTCAACCCAGAACAAGAAATGTGCTTGAACGGACACTAAATAACTCGCCCAGCTACAGCACTAAGGACAGATTTAGCGGGATATAAATTTGAGGCCTAGTATTTAGGCGCTGGGTGACAGGTATGGGTTTAGTGCCAGAATTAGACTTGGAAATACACAGTAGCGGGTGTGTGTGAAGTTATTCTGAATGACCCAATGTGCACCTTGAATATTATATACCCTTTTAGGGATAGATTTCAAATAGCTCTGATATAGCAGAAACCACTAAATTATGAAATTGCTAAATTGGGAATTGTATTTCAACCCAGAACAAGAAATGTGCTTGAACGGACACTAAATAACTCGCCCAGCTACAGCACTAGGGACAGATTTAGCTGGATATAAATTTGAGGCCTAGTATTTAGGCGCTGGGTGACAGGTATGGGTTTAGTGCCAGAATTAGACTTGGAAATACACAGTAGCGGGTGTGTGTGAAGTTATTCTGAATGACCCAATGTGCACCTTGAATATTATATACCCTTTTAGGGATAGATTTCAAATAGCTCTGATATAGCAGAAACCACTAAATTATGAAATTGCTAAATTGGGAATTGTATTTCAACCCAGAACAAGAAATGTGCTTGAACGGACACTAAATAACTCGCCCAGCTACAGCACTAAGGACAGATTTAGCGGGATATAAATTTGAGGCCTAGTATTTAGGCGCTGGGTGACCGGTATGGATTTAGTGACAGAATTAGACTGGGATATGGCCAAAAAATAAACAGACTATTGCTGGTTAAATGCACTTGGTGTGACAGCTTCACCCTGATGTAGGCTTTAGCCAAAAAACAACCACACCATTGAGGGTTAAATGCACTTGGTGACAGGCGCAGCTTGCCCCTGATTTAGTATATGGCCAAAAAATGAACAGACTATTGCTGGTTAAATGCACTTGGTGTGACAGCTTCACCCTGATGTAGGCTTTAGCCAAAAAACAACCACACCATTGAGGGTTAAATGCACTTGGTGACAGGCGCAGCTTGCCCCTGATTTTGTATATGGCCAAAAAATGAACAGACTATTGCTGGTTAAATGCACTTGGTGTGACAGCTTCACCCTGATGTAGGCTTTAGCCAAAAAACAACCACACCATTGAGGGTTAAATGCACTTGGTCGCAGCTTGTGCTGGCGCACCACAAGACACAAAATGGCCGCCGATCACCCCAGAAAAATGTGACTGACAAACGGTCTGGGCAGCCTAAAAACAGTGAGCAATTGAGGATCAGCAGCTCAATGATCCACAGCTGCAGATCGATCAGTTAATCAAGTCCTTTGGAGGAGTTAATCTGCCTAATCTCGCCCTACTGTCGCAGCCGCAACCTCTCCCTACGCTAATCAGAGCAGAGTGACGGGCGGCGCTATGTGACTCCAGCTTAAATAGAGGCTGGGTCACATGGTGCTCTGGCCAATCACAGCCATGCCAATAGTAGGCATGGCTGTGATGGCCTCTTGGGGCAAGTAGTATGACGCTTGTTGATTGGCTGCTTTGCAGCCTTTCAAAAAGCGCCAAGAAAGCGTCACAAAAGCGCGAAGAAAGCGACGAACACCGAACCCGAACCCGGACTTTTACGAAAATGTCCGGGTTCGGGTCCGTGTCACGGACACCCCAAAATTCGGTACGAACCCGAACTATACAGTTCGAGTTCGCTCATCCCTATTTCAGAGGAATCGTGGATTAGTAATATGTGATGTATGTCCTAGGAAGGGTTGTGGTGGAGGTGAGAGTATTGTATATATATTCTGGAATTGTAAGTTTGCGAGGGAGTTGATTAGAAGAGTGGGACCATTATGTAAAGAAATAACTGGGATCAGTTTCTTGTCATTTGAATTACAGACGTGGACAAAATTGTTGGTACCCTTTGGTCAATGAAAGAAAAAGTCACAATGGTCACAGAAATAACTTTAATCTGACAAAAGTAATAATAAATTAAAATTCTATAAATGTTAACCAATGAAAGTCAGACATTGTTTTTCAACCATGCTTCAACAGAATTATGTAAAAAAATAAACTCATGAAACAGGCATGGACAAAAATGATGGTACCCCTAACTTAATATTTTGTTGCGCAACCTTTTGAGGCAATCACTGCAATCAAACGCTTCCTGTAACTGTCAATGAGACATCTGCACCTCTCAGCAGGTATTTTGGCCCACTCCTCATGAGCAAACTGCTCCAGTTGTGTCCGGTTTGAAGGGTGCCTTTTCCAGACTGCATGTTTCAGCTCCTTCCAAAGATGCTCAATAGGATTGAGGTCAGGGCTCATAGAAGGCCACTTTAGAATAGTCCAATTTTTTCCTCTTAGCCATTCTTGGGTGTTTTTAGCGGTGTGTTTTGGGTCATTGTCCTGTTGCAAGACCCATGACCTGCGACTGAGACCAAGCTTTCTGACACTGGCTAGTACATTTCTCTCTAGAATTCCTTGATAGTCTTGAGATTTCATTGTACCCTGCACAGATTCAAGACACCCTGTGCCAGACGCAGCAAAGCAGCCCCAGAACATAACAGAGCCTCCTCCATGTTTCACAGTAGGGACAGTGTTCTTTTCTTGATATGCTTCATTTTTTCGTCTGTGAACATACAGCTGATGTGCCTTGGCAAAAACTTCGATTTTTGTCTCATCTGTCCACAGGACATTCTCCCAGAAGCTTTGTGGCTTGTCAACATGTAGTTTGGCATATTCCAGTCTTGCTTTTTTATGATTCGTTTTCAACAATGGTGTCCTCCTTGGTCGTCTCCCATGTAGTCCACTTTGGCTCAAACAACGACGGATGGTGCGATCTGACACTGATGTTCCTTGAGCATGAAGTTCACCTTGAATCTCTTTAGAAGTCTTTCTAGGCTCTTTTGTTACCATTCGGATTATCCGTCTCTTAGATTTGTCATCAATTTTCCTCCTGCGGCCACGTCCAGGGAGGTTGGCTACAGTCCCATGGATCTTAAACTTATGAATAATATGTGCAACTGTACTCACAGGAACATCTAGTTGCTTGGAGATGGTCTTATAGCCTTTACCTTTAACATGCTTGTCTATAATTTTCTTTCTGATCTCTTGAGACAGCTCTTTCCTTTGCTTCCTCTGGTCCATGTCGAGTGTGGTACACACCATATCACCAAACAACACAGTGATTACCTGGAGCCATATATATAGGCCCAATGGCTGATTACAAGGTTGTAGACACCTGTGATGCTAATTAGTGGACACACCTTGAATTAACATGTCCCTTTGGTCACATTATGTTCTGTGTTTTCTAGGGGTACCATCATTTTTGTCCATGCCTGTTTCATGAGTTTATTTTTTTACATAATTCTGTTGAAGCATGGTTGAAAAACAATGTCTGACTTTCATTGGTTAACATTTATAGAATTTTAATTTATTATTACTTTTGTCAGATTAAAGTTATTTCTGTGACCATTGTGACTTTTTCTTTCATTGACCAAAGGGTACCAACAATTTTGTCCACGTCTGTATTTATGTTTGGTTTAGGTATGAGTGATGGGGTGAAGGAGAGAGTGTCGTGGTTGTTGTTGGCTTGTATAAAAGAAGTATTGTGGGATGTAAGAAATATATGTGTTTAAAATGAAAGAATTAACAATTAGAGATAGTGTATGAATGGTATTAGGAAGTTATATGTGTGTTATATGTAGGATAAAAAAAGGAAAGGGGAGGTTGATGCAGAAGGGATATGGAAAGTGAGGAAGTGGATTAATGTAGTAAATTGTTACTCTTGATTTGTATTTTTTTTATTCTTTGTAAGTATGTTGGAAAATAAGAAAAATAATTGTTCCCAGATGATGATGGGTCTTGAATGTCTCATTGCACACAAGGCTGGCATTATAAGGTATGCTGACTGTATCTGTCTCGTAGATAGGTTGTTGGCTGGCACATACCTGGCTTTTGGTATATAACCTTTGTGTGATTGTTTGTTATAGGTGATAAAATTGCGCGCACAATACATGTATATTACATTGTTGAATTTTGCAATCGCAAACATTTCACAAAAAATTTGTGAAATATTGCAAATTCAAATATTGCCTGTTCTGCTCATCACTAATAAAGACATCTTAGATTATTTACTTTTCCATCATCCACCCCACCTTCTTAACACACCCTCCCTATCCTGGTGCTCCAAAAATGTCATCCTGCTGCCAACCCCAATATGCTGCCTCCAGTATTAATAATGCCCTTTTAGTGCCTCCAGCAATAAAAATGTTCCTGATTGTGTCTCCTGTAGTAATAATAATGCCCCCAGTAATGCCCCTTATGTTTCATCCAGTAAAAAAAATTACCCCATAGTGCCCCCAGTAGTGGCCTCTATATTGCCCTGTATGCTCCCCAAATGGTGGATAAACAAATCAATTACATATCTGAGTACTTATCGGAACAGGCTTCATCACATCGCCTGAGATCCAACGCAGGCGGTTTCGTGCTGAGCAAGTTGAATAAAGAGTTTCACTTCTCTGTTGGAGCTACAGGAGTGACTTCACCTGCCTAAAAAAGATCACTACTGCTGCATTCAGTAGGACCAGATTTAGTTGAACTCCTGGGAGCAACAGGGGAAAATGTATACTATGAGACATCAATGAACAGACTGAATGAGTACTTTGGATCAAATAAATAATTCTAGATGAAATATATAAATTTAAACCGGTAATACAAGAAATAGAGGAACCACTGACTGTGCTGTGACCACATTAAAATATCTTGCAAAGTCGTGTGATTTTGGTGCAGTAACAGGAAATAATCTGAGATCAGGTTATTGAGAAATGGACCTCTCTGCACCTCAGAAGAAAACTGTTGACAGTATGATTGACTGTCTGAACTTCAGGCTTGCATATAAAAAACAAAGGGGGAGATTTACTGTGCTTTGGTCTGATGAGTCCAAATTTGAGATCTTTGGTTCCAACCACCGTGTCTTTGTGCAACGCAGAAAAGGTGAACGGATGGACTCTACATGCCTGGTTCCCACCGTGAAGCATGGAGGAGGAGGTGTGATGGTGTGGGGGTGCTTTGCTGGTGACACTGTTGGGGATTTATTCAAAATTGAAGGCATACTGAACCAGCATGGCTACCACAGCATCTTGCAGCGGCATGCTAATCCATCCAGTTTGCATTTAGTTGGACCATCATTTATTTTTCAACAGGACAATGACCCCAAACACACCTCCAGGCTGTGTAAGGGCTATTTGACCACGAAGGAGAGTGATGAGTTGCTGCGCCAGATGACCTGGCCTCCACAGTCACCGTGCCTGAACCCAATCGAGATGGTTTGGGGTGAGCTGGACCGCAGAGTGAAGGCAAAAGGGCCAACAAGTGCTAAGCATCTCTGGGAACTCCTTCAAAACAGTTCGAAGACCATTTCAGGTGACTACCTCTTGAAGCTCATCAAGAGAATGCCAAGAGTGTGCAAAGCAGTAATCAAAGCAAAAGGTGGCTACTTTGAAGAACCAAGAATATGACATATTTTCAGTTGTTTCACACTTTTTTGTTATGTATATAATTCCACATGTGTTAATTCATAGTTGTGATGCCTTCAGTGTGAATCTACAATTTTCATAGTCATGAAAATAAAGAAAACTCTTTGAATGAGAAGGTGTGTCCAAACTTTTGGTCTGTACTGTATCTCTAGAATGGCATCCTCAAAGTGAATAAGAGTGCACTAAATGGTTCACTTCTTCAAAATTCACTTCTATGAGAGCTCCAAAAAAACGAGCAAGCATGATCGGCTATTTTTAGAAGTCCCCTAAATATTTACTTTCAAGATTGTCCCAGTATATAGCACCATGTCTAATCTAGCAAAGGAGTGTATTTCCTTTGTTGTTGCTAAAGCTTTTTCTCTATGCGTTGACCCCATGTGAAGTTCAGGAATGCTCAGTGGCAGATGTGGAAATCTCACAGTTGTGACCGTGTGTAATCAAGGAACCTGAAGTCACTGTAATCCAGTGTATAGGAGTTAAACATGAGCTGGGAATTACAGGGCAATTAGTTTTGTGTGGAATCCAAATTTTGATGCATCAGGAATAATGAAGAACAAAGTCTGAAATTAGCTCATGAAGGACATCAAGGTAATGTATGTATCAAACAACGGTTTGGTCGCGAGTAGGGATGAGCGAACTCGAACTGTATAGTTCGGGTTCGTACCGAATTTTGGGGTGTCCGTGACACGGACCCGAACCCGGACATTTTCGTAAAAGTCCGGGTTCGGGTTCGGTGTTCGTCGCTTTCTTCGCGCTTTTGTGACGCTTTCTTGGCGCTTTTTGAAAGGCTGCAAAGCAGCCAATCAACAAGCGTCATACTACTTGCCCCAAGAGGCCATCACAGCCATGCCTACTATTGGCATGGCTGTGATTGGCCAGAGCACCATGTGACCCAGCCTCTATTTAAGCTGGAGTCACATAGCGCCGCCCGTCACTCTGCTCTGATTAGCGTAGGGAGAGGTTGCGGCTGCGACAGTAGGGCGAGATTAGGCAGATTAACTCCTCCAAAGGACTTGATTAACTGATCGATCTGCAGCTGTGGATCATTGAGCTGCTGATCCTCAATTGCTCACTGTTTTTAGGCTGCACAGACCGTTTGTCAGTCACATTTTTCTGGGGTGATCGGCGGCCATTTTGTGTCTTGTGGTGCGCCAGCACAAGCTGCGACCAAGTGCATTTAACCCTCAATGGTGTGGTTGTTTTTTGGCTAAAGCCTACATCAGGGTGAAGCTGTCACACCAAGTGCATTTAACCAGCAATAGTCTGTTCATTTTTTGGCCATATACAAAATCAGGGGCAAGCTGCGCCTGTCACCAAGTGCATTTAACCCTCAATGGTGTGGTTGTTTTTTGGCTAAAGCCTACATCAGGGTGAAGCTGTCACACCAAGTGCATTTAACCAGCAATAGTCTGTTCATTTTTTGGCCATATACTAAATCAGGGGCAAGCTGCGCCTGTCACCAAGTGCATTTAACCCTCAATGGTGTGGTTGTTTTTTGGCTAAAGCCTACATCAGGGTGAAGCTGTCACACCAAGTGCATTTAACCAGCAATAGTCTGTTTATTTTTTGGCCATATCCCAGTCTAATTCTGTCACTAAATCCATACCGGTCACCCAGCGCCTAAATACTAGGCCTCAAATTTATATCCAGCTAAATCTGTCCCTAGTGCTGTAGCTGGGCGAGTTATTTAGTGTCCGTTCAAGCACATTTCTTGTTCTGGGTTGAAATACAATTCCCAATTTAGCAATTTCATAATTTAGTGGTTTCTGCTATATCAGAGCTATTTGAAATCTATCCCTAAAAGGGTATATAATATTCAAGGTGCACATTGGGTCATTCAGAATAACTTCACACACACCCGCTACTGTGTATTTCCAAGTCTAATTCTGTCACTAAACCCATACCTGTCACGCAGCGCCTAAATACTAGGCCTCAAATTTATATCCAGCTAAATCTGTCCCTAGTGCTGTAGCTGGGCGAGTTATTTAGTGTCCGTTCAAGCACATTTCTTGTTCTGGGTTGAAATACAATTCCCAATTTAGCAATTTCATAATTTAGTGGTTTCTGCTATATCAGAGCTATTTGAAATCTATCCCTAAAAGGGTATATAATATTCAAGGTGCACATTGGGTCATTCAGAATAACTTCACACACACCCGCTACTGTGTATTTCCAAGTCTAATTCTGGCACTAAACCCATACCTGTCACCCAGCGCCTAAATACTAGGCCTCAAATTTATATCCCGCTAAATCTGTCCTTAGTGCTGTAGCTGGGCGAGTTATTTAGTGTCCGTTCAAGCACATTTCTTGTTCTGGGTTGAAATACAATTCCCAATTTAGCAATTTCATAATTTAGTGGTTTCTGCTATATCAGAGCTATTTGAAATCTATCCCTAAAAGGGTATATAATATTCAAGGTGCACATTGGGTCATTCAGAATAACTTCACACACACCCGCTACTGTGTATTTCCAAGTCTAATTCTGGCACTAAACCCATACCTGTCACCCAGCGCCTAAATACTAGGCCTCAAATTTATATCCCGCTAAATCTGTCCTTAGTGCTGTAGCTGGGCGAGTTATTTAGTGTCCGTTCAAGCACATTTCTTGTTCTGGGTTGAAATACAATTCCCAATTTAGCAATTTCATAATTTAGTGGTTTCTGCTATATCAGAGCTATTTGAAATCTATCCCTAAAAGGGTATATAATATTCAAGGTGCACATTGGGTCATTCAGAATAACTTCACACACACCCGCTACTGTGTATTTCCAAGTCTAATTCTGGCACTAAACCCATACCTGTCACCCAGCGCCTAAATACTAGGCCTCAAATTTATATCCCGCTAAATCTGTCCTTAGTGCTGTAGCTGGGCGAGTTATTTAGTGTCCGTTCAAGCACATTTCTTGTTCTGGGTTGAAATACAATTCCCAATTTAGCAATTTCATAATTTAGTAGTTTCTGCTATATCAGAGCTATTTGAAATCTATCCCTAAAAGGGTATATAATATTCAAGGTGCACATTGGGTCATTCAGAATAACTTCACACACACCCGCTACTGTGTATTTCCAAGTCTAATTCTGGCACTAAACCCATACCTGTCACCCAGCGCCTAAATACTAGGCCTCAAATTTATATCCCGCTAAATCTGTCCTTAGTGCTGTAGCTGGGCGAGTTATTTAGTGTCCGTTCAAGCACATTTCTTGTTCTGGGTTGAAATACAATTCCCAATTTAGCAATTTCATAATTTAGTGGTTTCTGCTATATCAGAGCTATTTGAAATCTATCCCTAAAAGGGTATATAATATTCAAGGTGCACATTGGGTCATTCAGAATAACTTCACACACACCCGCTACTGTGTATTTCCAAGTCTAATTCTGGCACTAAACCCATACCTGTCACCCAGCGCCTAAATACTAGGCCTCAAATTTATATCCCGCTAAATCTGTCCTTAGTGCTGTAGCTGGGCGAGTTATTTAGTGTCCGTTCAAGCACATTTCTTGTTCTGGGTTGAAATACAATTCCCAATTTAGCAATTTCATAATTTAGTGGTTTCTGCTATATCAGAGCTATTTGAAATCTATCCCTAAAAGGGTATATAATATTCAAGGTGCACATTGGGTCATTCAGAATAACTTCACACACACCCGCTACTGTGTATTTCCAAGTCTAATTCTGGCACTAAACCCATACCTGTCACCCAGCGCCTAAATACTAGGCCTCAAATTTATATCCCGCTAAATCTGTCCTTAGTGCTGTAGCTGGGCGAGTTATTTAGTGTCCGTTCAAGCACATTTCTTGTTCTGGGTTGAAATACAATTCCCAATTTAGCAATTTCATAATTTAGTGGTTTCTGCTATATCAGAGCTATTTGAAATCTATCCCTAAAAGGGTATATAATATTCAAGGTGCACATTGGGTCATTCAGAATAACTTCACACACACCCGCTACTGTGTATTTCCAAGTCTAATTCTGGCACTAAACCCATACCTGTCACCCAGCGCCTAAATACTAGGCCTCAAATTTATATCCCGCTAAATCTGTCCTTAGTGCTGTAGCTGGGCGAGTTATTTAGTGTCCGTTCAAGCACATTTCTTGTTCTGGGTTGAAATACAATTCCCAATTTAGCAATTTCATAATTTAGTGGTTTCTGCTATATCAGAGCTATTTGAAATCTATCCCTAAAAGGGTATATAATATTCAAGGTGCACATAGGGTCATTCAGAATAACTTCACACACCCGCTACTGTGCATTTCCAAATCTAATTCTGTCACTAAACCCATACCTGTCACCCAGCGCCTAAATACTAGGCCTCAAATTTATATCCCGCTAAATCTCTCGTTACCGCTGTCCTGTTGTGGCTGGGAAAGTTATTTAGTGTCCGTCAAAGCACATTTTTTGTTCTGGGTTGAAATACAATTCCCAATTTAGCAATTTCATAATTTAGTCGTTTCTGCTATATCAGAGCTATTTGAAATCTATCCCTAAAAGGGTAGATCATATTGAAGGTGCACATAGGGTCATTCAGAATAACTTCACACACACGCTTCTGTGCATTTCCAAGTCTAATTCTGTCACTAAATCCATACCGGTCACCCAGCGCCTAAATACTAGGCCTCAAATTTATATCCCGCTGAATTTGAATACAATACATTGGGCCAAATAATATATTTGTTGTTGTGGTGAACCATAACAATGAGAAAAACATCTAGTAAGGGACGCGGACGTGGACATGGTCGTGGTGGTGTTAGTGGACCCTCTGGTGCTGGGAGAGGACGTGGCCGTTCTGCCACATCCACACGTCCTAGTGTACCAACTACCTCAGGTCCCAGTAGCCGCCAGAATTTACAGCGATATATGGTGGGGCCCAATGCCGTTCTAAGGATGGTAAGGCCTGAGCAGGTACAGGCATTAGTCAATTGGGTGGCCGACAGTGGATCCAGCACGTTCACATTATCTCCCACCCAGTCTTCTGCAGAAAGCGCACAGATGGCGCCTGAAAACCAACCCCATCAGTCTGTCACATCACCCCCATGCATACCAGGGAAACTGTCTCAGCCTCAAGTTATGCAGCAGTCTCTTATGCTGTTTGAAGACTCCGCTGGCAGGGTTTCCCAAGGGCATCCACCTAGCCCTTCCCCAGCGGTGAAAGACATAGAATGCACTGACGCACAACCACTTATGTTTCCTGATGATGAGGACATGGGAATACCACCTCAGCATGTCTCTGATGATGACGAAACACAGGTGCCAACTGCTGCGTCTTTCTGCAGTGTGCAGACTGAACAGGAGGTCAGGGATCAAGACTGGGTGGAAGACGATGCAGGGGACGATGAGGTCCTAGACCCCACATGGAATGAAGGTCGTGCCACTGACTTTCACAGTTCGGAGGAAGAGGCAGTGGTGAGACCGAGCCAACAGCGTAGCAAAAGAGGGAGCAGTGGGCAAAAGCAGAACACCCGCCGCCAAGAGACTCCGCCTGCTACTGACCGCCGCCATCTGGGACCGAGCACCCCAAAGGCAGCTTCAAGGAGTTCCCTGGCATGGCACTTCTTCAAACAATGTGCTGACGACAAGACCCGAGTGGTTTGCACGCTGTGCCATCAGAGCCTGAAGCGAGGCATTAACGTTCTGAACCTGAGCACAACCTGCATGACCAGGCACCTGCATGCAAAGCATGAACTGCAGTGGAGTAAACACCTTAAAACCAAGGAAGTCACTCAGGCTCCCCCTGCTACCTCTTCTGCTGCTGCCGCCTCGGCCTATTCTGCTGCTGCCGCCTCGGCCTCTTCCTCCGCCTCTGGAGGAACGTTGGCACCTGCCGCCCAGCAAACAGGGGATGTACCACCAACACCACCACCACCACCTCCGTCACCAAGCGTCTCAACCATGTCACACGCCAGCGTTCAGCTCTCCATCTCACAAACATTTGATAGAAAGCGTAAATTCCCACCTAGCCACCCTCGATCCCTGGCCCTGAATGCCAGCATTTCTAAACTACTGGCCTATGAAATGCTGTCATTTAGGCTGGTGGACACAGACAGCTTCAAACAGCTCATGTCGCTTGCTGTCCCACAGTATGTTGTTCCCAGCCGGCACTACTTCTCCAAGAGAGCCGTGCCTTCCCTGCACAACCAAGTATCCGATAAAATCAAGTGTGCACTGCGCAACGCCATCTGTGGCAAGGTCCACCTAACCACAGATACGTGGACCAGTAAGCACGGCCAGGGACGCTATATCTCCCTAACTGCACACTGGGTAAATGTAGTGGCAGCTGGGCCCCAGGCGGAGAGCTGTTTGGCGCACGTCCTTCCGCCGCCAAGGATCGCAGGGCAACATTCTTTGCCTCCTGTTGCCACCTCCTCCTTCTCGGCTTCCTCCTCCTCTTCTTCCACCTGCTCATCCAGTCAGCCACACACCTTCACCACCAACTTCAGCACAGCCCGGGGTAAACGTCAGCAGGCCATTCTGAAACTCATATGTTTGGGGGACAGGCCCCACACCGCACAGGAGTTGTGGCGGGGTATAGAACAACAGACCGACGAGTGGTTGCTGCCGGTGAGCCTCAAGCCCGGCCTGGTGGTGTGTGATAATGGGCGAAATCTCGTTGCAGCTCTGGGACTAGCCAATTTGACGCACATCCCTTGCTTGGCGCATGTGCTGAATTTGGTGGTGCAGAAGTTCATTCACAACTACCCCGACATGTCAGAGCTGCTGCATAAAGTGCGGGCCGTCTGTTCGCGCTTCCGGCGTTCACATCCTGCTGCTGCTCGCCTGTCTGCGCTACAGCGTAACTTCGGCCTTCCTGCTCACCGCCTCATATGCGACGTGCCCACCAGGTGGAACTCCACCTTGCACATGCTGGACAGACTGTGCGAGCAGCAGCAGGCCATAGTGGAGTTTCAGCTGCAGCACGCACGGGTCAGTCGCACTACAGAACAGCACCACTTCACCACCAATGACTGGGCCTCCATGCGAGACCTGTGTGCCCTGTTGCGCTGTTTCGAGTACTCCACCAACATGGCCAGTGGCGATGACACCGTTATCAGCGTTACAATACCACTTCTATGTCTCCTTGAGAAAACACTTAGGGCGATGATGGAAGAGGAGGTGGCCCAGGAGGAGGAGGAGGAGGAGGAGGAAGAGGGGTCATTTTTAGCACTTTCAGGCCAGTCTCTTCGAAGTGACTCAGAGGGAGGTTTTTGGCAACAGCAGAGGCCAGGTACAAATGTGGCCAGCCAGGGCCCACTACTGGAGGACGAGGAGGACGAGGATGAGGAGGAGGTGGAGGAGGATGAGGATGAAGCATGGTCACAGCGGGGTGGCACCCAACGCAGCTCGGGTCCATCACTGGTGCGTGGCTGGGGGGAAAGGCAGGACGATGACGATACGCCTCCCACAGAGGACAGCTTGTCCTTATCCCTGGGCAGCCTGGCACACATGAGCGACTACATGCTGCAGTGCCTGCGCAACGACAGCAGAGTTGCCCACATTTTAACCTGTGCGGACTACTGGGTTGCCACCCTGCTGGATCCACGCTACAAAGACAATGTGCCCACCTTACTTCCTGCACTGGAGCGTGATAGGAAGATGCGCGAGTACAAGCGCACGTTGGTAGACGCGCTACTGAGAGCATTCCCAAATGTCACAGGGGAACAAGTGGAAGCCCAAGGCCAAGGCAGAGGAGGAGCAAGAGGTCGCCAAGGCAGCTGTGTCACGGCCAGCTCCTCTGAGGGCAGGGTTAGCATGGCAGAGATGTGGAAAACTTTTGTCAACACGCCACAGCTAACTGCACCACCACCTGATACGCAACGTGTTAGCAGGAGGCAACATTTCACTAACATGGTGGAACAGTACGTGTGCACACCCCTCCACGTACTGACTGATGGTTCGGCCCCATTCAACTTCTGGGTCTCTAAATTGTCCACGTGGCCAGAGCTAGCCTTTTATGCCTTGGAGGTGCTGGCCTGCCCGGCAGCCAGCGTTTTGTCTGAACGTGTATTCAGCACGGCAGGGGGCGTCATTACAGACAAACGCAGCCGCCTGTCTACAGCCAATGTGGACAAGCTGACGTTCATAAAAATGAACCAGGCATGGATCCCACAGGACCTGTCCGTCCCTTGTCCAGATTAGACATTAACTACCTCCCCATAACCATATATTATTGGACTCCAGGGCACTTCCTCATTCAATCCTATTTTTATTTTCATTTTACCATTATATTGCGATGCTACCCAAAGTTGAATGAACCTCTCCTCTGCCTGTGTGCTAGGCCTAAATATATGCCAATGGACTGTTGCAGTGGTGGCTGACATGAAGCCTGATTCTCTGCTATGACATGCAGACTAATTCTCTGCTGACATGAAGCCAGATTGTCTGTTACGGGACCTCTCTCCTCTGCCTGGGTGCTGGGCCTAAATTTATGACAATGGACTGTTGCAGTGGTGGCTGACGTGAAGCCTCATTCTCTGCTATGACATGCAGACTGATTCTCTGCTGACATGAAGCCAGATTGTCTGTTACGGGACCTCTCTCCTCTGCCTGTGTGCTAGGCCTAAATATATGCCAATGGACTGTTGCAGTGGTGGCTGACGTGAAGCCTGATTCTCTGCTATGACATGCAGACTGATTCTCTGCTGACATGAAGCCAGATCCTCTGTTACGGGACCTCTCTCCTCTGCCTGTGTGTGTGCTGGGCCTAAATATATGCCAATGGACTGTTGCAGTGGTGGCTGACGTGAAGCCTCATTCTCTGCTATGACATGCAGACTAATTCTCTGCTGACATGAAGACAGATTCTCTGTTACGGGACCTCCCTCCTCTGCCTGGGTGCTGGGCCTAAATATATGCCAATGGACTGTTGCAGTGGTGGGTGACGTGAAGCCTGATTCTCTGCTATGACATGCAGACTAATTCTCTGCTGACATGAAGCCAGATCCTCTGTTACGGGACCTCTCTCCTCTGCCTGTGTGTGTGCTGGGCCTAAATATATGCCAATGGACTGTTGCAGTGGTGGCTGACGTGAAGCCTCATTCTCTGCTATGACATGCAGACTGATTCTCTGCTGACATGAAGCCAGATTCTCTGTTACGGGACCTCTCTCCTCTGCCTGTGTGTGTGCTGGGCCTAAATATATGCCAATGGACTGTTGCAGTGGTGGCTGACGTGAAGCCTCATTCTCTGCTATGACATGCAGACTAATTCTCTGCTGACATGAAGACAGATTCTCTGTTACGGGACCTCTCTCCTCTGCCTGTGTGTGTGCTGGGCCTAAATATATGCCAATGGACTGTTGCAGTGGTGGCTGACGTGAAGCCTCATTCTCTGCTATGACATGCAGACTAATTCTCTGCTGACATGAAGACAGATTCTCTGTTACGGGACCTCTCTCCTCTGCCTGGGTGCCGGGGCCTAAATATCTGAGAATGGACTGTTCCAGTGGTGGGTGACGGGAAGCCAGATTCTCTGCTATGGAACCTCTCTCCAATTGATTTTGGTTAATTTTTATTTATTTAATTTTTAATTTAATTCATTTCCCTATCCACATTTGTTTGCAGGGGATTTACCTACATGTTGCTGCCTTTTGCAGCCCTCTAGCTCTTTCCTGGGCTGTTTTACAGCCTTTTTAGTGCCGAAAAGTTCGGGTCCCCATTGACTTCAATGGGGTTCGGGTTCGGGACGAAGTTCGGATCGGGTTCGGATCCCGAACCCGAACATTTCCGGGATGTTCGGCCGAACTTCTCGAACCCGAACATCCAGGTGTTCGCTCAACTCTAGTCGCGAGGAATCGACAAGGATAGGGTCAATCCTGTCAGCTGGTGGGTAGCAAACCAAAACCAGAACTAGCTACATATTCTGTTTTACCTAATGGGCCATGGAAAGATCTGGCAATTTATCTGTGATATCTCACCTGAACCAACCTTTTAGTAATTGTGGATTATTATTTGTGATAGCAAGAGGTAGTAATTCTCACAATAGCCTCTTCAACAACTGTAATTGATGCGCTACTCGTGAATTCCTGACTGTAAGAAATGCTGGTTCCCAGTTTACTACCAAAGAATTTCAGGATTGCCTAAAGTCAAGTGGAATGGTACATCAATGCACAATCCCATGCTGGCCACAAGCTAACAGTGAAGTGCCAGAACTAAACTTGAATCACCCATTTGGAGGAAAGAGACTAGAAAAGGAACAATAGCATTTTTTTAGGGCTTATTGTACAACTCCTTCTGCTATATGAACAGGATTGTGGTTGCAAAGTCTGGACAAAATGACCAGATAAGGTGATTCCAGCACCTACGGGTCTTGAGAATTGTAGGGAAGTCAATGAAGAAAGGAAGACTTGTGGTGAACCACCAAGACCGGTGTCAGAATAATGTCCTCCAACAAGGAGATAAAATATTGCTTCAAAAGACCAGTGTAACAAACTGTCTCCTTCTTTTGTACCTACACCCTGTATACTAAAAGAAAAAGAGGTACTCAAGTTGTTCTGGAGAATTCAAATGGAAACAAAATAGTACAAAATTAATTATTTGTAAGGGAATATGTTGAGCCAGAAAGTCAGGTGACGGAACATTTTGAAACAGCAGAAAATAGCAGTGGAACTTCTGACACCAACCCACAAATGTTGACATCAGAACCACCAGGAGTTAAGTGAGCAACAAAACCATTTTCACATTATCCCTCCCCTCTCTGCCTCCTCACAGCAATCTTTCCCCTCTTTCATCTTCCCTTCTCTGCCTCTTCCATGGCAATACTTCCCCTCTGCCTCCTCTGTAGCAACCCTACTGCTGTTCTACTCCTATCGGTGCCATCGCCTACACTGGCCTGGTTATTGTCTTGTACCACCATTGCACTGCTGCCATCTAGCCTTTCACTTGCCCTACTGTAGTTCAAGGCACGAGAGCAAATGAAGAGCCATATGGCAGCAGTGCAATTGTGGTGCAAATCAATAATTAGGCCAGTGTAGGGGTGAAAAGTACAGTGTTCTTTAATGAGGTAGTTTAGGAGGTTCATAAACAAAGACATTGTTACTATTCAGTTCAGACTCTCCAAAGTACAGTATGTCACAAAAGTGAGTACACCCCTCACATTTTTGGAAATATTTTATTCTATCTTTTCATAGACCACACTGAAGATATGCCACTTTGATACAATGTAAAGGTAGTGGTCATCTTGGAGGTGTGTTTGGGGTCGTTATCATGTTGGAATACTGCCCTGCGGCCCAGTTTCCAAAGGGAGGGGATCCTGCTCTGCGTCAGTATGTCACAGTACATGTTGGCATTCATGGTTCCCTCAATGAACTGTAGCTCCCCACAGCCGGCAGCACTCGTACAGCCCCAAAGCATGAAACTCCCACCACCATGCTTGACTGTAGGCAAGACACACCTGTCTTTGTACTCCTCATTAGTGATGAGCGGCAGGGGCAATATTCAAATTTGCGATATTTCGCAAATATTCGGTAGAATATTTGTCATATATTCGAGATTATTTTCTTGATTGCGAAAAATCGTCAATGTAATATTCTCATAATGCGCGCAAAATACAGGCGTGGGTCACTATAGCTACATTTTTTAAAGCTGCTAGAAGTTTCCTGAGACTGGAGAAAATGGTTGACATGGCAGAACATTGCAATAGCTTTATATACAGATAGAGCGCTCCAATATATTCGTGATTGCGAAATGGGCACTAATGATGCAAATATTTTGGCACAATACGTGCAACTTCACATTTTAACAGGTCTGACTACTTATTAGTGATTGGTGCACTAAGTATTGTTGTGAACTTCACAGCACTATGTATGTATGTATGTAGCATACATACATACGGCACTATGTATGTAGCATGTATGTATGGACAGCAGAACCTATCAGCTACATTATATCACTATCTAGCCTACACTGACTATTGCCCGCTATCTGTAGGCACAGAGCAGTAGGGACAGTGTGAAGTCCTATTCACCCTGATAGAGCTGAATAGGACAAGGGATGAAAGATCCCAGGTTCTCGCCCCTAAGGCCTCATGCACACGACCGTTGTGTGCATCCGTGGCCGTTGTGCCGTTTTCCGTTTTTTTTCACGGACCCATTGACTTTCAATGGGTCCGTGGAAAAATCGGAAAATGCACCGTTTGGCAGCCGCATCCGTGAGCCGTGTTTCCTGGCCGTGAAAAAAATATGACCTGTCCTATTTTTTTCACGGCCAACGGTTCACGGGCCCATTCAAGTCAATGGGTCCGTGAAAGAACACGGATGCACACAAGATTGGCATCCGTGTCCGTGATCCGTGGCCGTAGGTTTTAGTTTCATACAGACGGATCCGAAGATCCGTCTGCATAAAAGCTTTTTCAGAGCTGAGTTTTCACTTCGTGAAAACTCAGATCCGACAGTATATTCTAACACAGAGGCGTTCCCATGGTGATGGGACGCTTCTAGTTAGAATACACTACAAACTGTGTACAAGACTGCCCCCTGCTGCCTGGCAGCACCCGATCTCTTACAGGGGGATATGATAGTACAATTAACCCCATCAGGTGCGGCACCTGAAGGGGTTAATTGTACTATCATATCCCCCTGTAAGAGATCAGGGCTGCCAGGCAGCAGGGGGCAGACCCCCCCCCCTCCCCAGTTTGAATATCATTGTGCGGCCCCCCCCTCCCCTGTTGTTAACTCGTTGGTGGCCAGTGTGCGCACCCCCCTCCCTCCCTCTATTGTTTTAATACATTGGGGCCAGTGTGCGCACCCCCCCAACCCCCCCCCCTCCTCCCTCTATTGTAATAATAGCATTGGGGCCAGTGTGCACCCCCCCCCCCCCCGATCATCGGTGGCAGCGGAGTAGAAGATTTTCATACTTACCTGGCTGCTGGCTGCTGCGATGTCTGCGTCCGGCCGGGAGCTCCTCCTGACAGCAATGCGCCGCACAGACCTGTCACTTACCAGTAGGAGGAGCTCCCGGCCGGACACAGAGATCGCAGCAGCCAGCAGCCAGGTAAGTATGAATCTTCTACTCCGCTGGCACCGATGATCGGGGGGGGGGGGGCACACTGGCCCCAATGCTATTATTACAATAGAGGGAGGGAGGGGGGGGGGGTTGGGGGGGCGCGCACACTGGCCCCAATGCTATTATTACAATAGAGGGAGGGAGGGGGGGGGGTTGGGGGGGCGCGCACACTGGCCCCAATGCTATTATTACAATAGAGGGAGGGAGGGGGGTGCGCACACTGGCCATCAACGAGTTAACAACAGGGGAGGGGGGGCCCACTGGCCACCAATGAGTTAAAAACAGGGGGGGGGGTCTGCCCCCTGCTGCCTGGCAGCACCTGCCAGGCAGCAGGGGACAGTCATGTACACAGTTTTTTTGTATATTCTAACCTGAAGCGTCTCCATCACCATGGGAACGCCTCTGTGTTAGAATATACTGTCGGAAATGAGTTTCACGATGTAGCTCATATCCGACAGTATATTCTAACATAGAGGCGTTCCCATGGTGATGGGGACGCTACAAGTTAAAATATACCATCGGATTGGAGAAAACTCCAATCCGATGGTATAACAGAACTCCAGACTTTACATTGAAAGTCAATGGGGACGGATCCGTTTGAAATGGCACCATATTGTGTCAACATCAAACGGATCCGTCCCCATTGACTTGCATTGTAATTCAGGACGGATCCGTTTGGCTCCGCACGGCCAGGCGGACACCAAAATGACTTTTTTTTCATGTCCGTGGATCCTCCAAAAATCAAGGAAGACCCACGGACGGAAAAACGGTCACGGATCACGGACCCACGGACCCCGTTTTTGCGGGCCGTGAAAAAAAACTGTCGTGTGCATGAGGCCTAAGGCTACTTTCACACTTGCGTTCAGAGCGGATCCGTCTGAGACGGATCCGCTCATATAATGCAGACGGTGGATCCGTTCAGAACGGATCCGTCTGCATTATATTGTAAAAAAAATTCTAACTGTGAAAGTAGCCTGAACGGATCCGTCCAGACTTTTACATTGAAAGTCAATGGGGGACGGATCCGTTTGAAGATTGAGCCATATTGTGTCATCTTCAAACGGATCCGTCCCCATTGACTTCCATTGTAAGTCTGGACGGATCCGCACGCCTCCGCACGGCCAGGCGTTTTTTTTTTTATGCGGCCCACATAAACTTAAATTTTGTTTTTTTGGCCCATGTTAGCCTTTGAGTTTGACATGCTTGCTGTACACTGACTACTTTACATTGTATCAAAGTGTCATATCTTCAGTGTTGTCCCACGAAAAGTTACAATCAAATATTTATAAAAATGTTAGGTACTCACTTTTATGAGATACTGTATATACAAAATGCTTCCAAGGCTAAACATAGGATAATTGTCAGTAAGATAGCTGACTCTTGAGTTTCTCTCTCTATCATCCCCAAACTACTTTCTGTTGACCTGTTGCTATACAAAAGGGATTGTACTTACTATCTGCCCTTTGCACCAGTCCTTTAAAGTAGCACTCAACATTTGGTATATTCTGTACTTCTCTCTTTCTCAGACCATGGTGGTCGTTTTTGGGATGCAAGTATGATATTCCTTGTATGAGGTCACACTTCTGCACAAGCAAATGCAGATATCTCCTCTCTCTTACAATGCTAGAACTACAGTACTAAGTCCCTGACTCAGAGCAGAAGGGCCAATTTCCTCTCACTGAGCAGACTATATAACTAAACGGTGTTTCTGTTTGTCCGATAACAAACATCACATAGAAAAAGTGCATTGACATTGAGTAGCAAATTATCCTATTTGCAGGAGCCCTCCTATCTTCTCTTCTCTGCCTCCCCACAGTGACTCTTCCACTGTCACACACCCCTTCTCTGCCACTGGCATGTTCTGCCTCTCTCGTTCAGCGGTGGCCCCTTCTGCTTCACTCTGCAACTTTCTTTTCATCCTCCCTATCTCTCAGACCCCTTCTCTGCCTCCCCAGGTTTCCTCCTCCTGTGGTTATTTTTCTCTCAGTGGCTGTCTGAAGGTGCTAATGATCAGTTGATCAGTCAAAGACCAGACCTGTGCTTGATTTCAGCGATCAGCCATTTGCAGGACAGTTCACCACTCTACTGTACTTGCATTTACCAACCACAACATCCTCCCCCTCTCTTCCCTCCTTCTCCTTCTCTGACTCCTCCTCTTGTCTTATTCATGAGCCTCTTAGCCTTCACTTCTGACTGCAACTTGCTCTTCATGGTCCCCCTCTCTTATCCCCCATTATCTGCCCCACAGCTTTCTTTTGCTGGTCTTTTTCTCCCATTCAGGTGCATGCAGTTGATAGTGGTCCTGCAGTTTCACTTGTACTGTATAACATTAGGAAATTGACTCTCTGCTGTACTATTGGCCGTAGCACAAGTTTATACAGTCTCCAAAAGAAAGGCTTCAGCACAGCAGTTTTGGTTGATCTTTGGCTCATTCTTGTCCCCTTAATCACCATTGCTTTTAGCCATGCAGAAAGTTCACTTTTATTCAAAAACAGGTCCTGCAACCTTATTGGTGGGTTCCCAGTCACATGATGCTTCATGACGAATGGAATTATTTTTATAACAACTTATAATCTATCTATTCTTTGTTAAGCAATTAATGGAAAGTGGCTTGTGATTGGCTAAACACACCATACGATGTCATAGACATCATAGGGCCAGATATGATATTTTGACTGCCTGGCCCTGTCAATCAAGTGCAGTGGGTGTGCAGAGAGAGCAGAGCCTCTAGGAGTAACGGCACCGCCCCCATTGCTCCTAGAGGCTCATTTACATATATTAAAACTTTATCATTCCTAACATGGGACCAACACAGACGCCTTCAGCTGCTTAGTGCACATGTAACAGGTCAGTTAGTTTCATAGGTACAAATCTGCTGACAGATGCCATTTAATAAGTCCTTACTTGAGCACTTTTAAAGTCTTATGGCCCAGTCAACTGTGCTGGGAATATAAATGTACATTTTCCATAGGTCTCCATCTCATAATTTCAGGATTCATCAGAATATACATTATTATAATACATGGTAAGACTGGATTTGGGAGCAATTTTTAACAAGGCTTAAAGGGCAATGAGAGCATGTTCGTACGTGATTTGTTACATTAGAAATTTCTGCAACCGTCCCATTCATCTCAATGTGTTTTGTAACAATCCTTCCACATACCACAGAAACAATCCCATTCAGGTGTATGGAAAACTATTTCAGTAGAGAAATTTCTATTAATATCTGCCACATGTCAAAAAAAAGTGATATGTTCCCTTAAAAACTGCAACTGTAAATGAGCTTTATTTCTCCAAAGCTGATCCTGCTGAGAGAACTGTGATAACTACAAACTCTTTACTTGACATTTAGCATGAATATTGGCAAAACGCTCATTGCCATGATAGTGTCATTCAGAAAAGTTCTCTGCTCTTTATTCTATAAGATTGCATTTTGAGGATTAGTTTTCATAGAATTCTATTTAATACTAAGATTCATTATTATGTTTTTCTTGTGAAATGATTCTATTGGAGATACTTCAATTTACATTTTCACATCTAATTCAATAGGATTATATTTAATTCCAGTCTGTCAGTTAAATTAAAATAAGACTTATGATGTCTGTAATAAAGACAATTTTTCTCTTGTTTGCTCGAGATTACTGCAATAAGCACTCATTAAAATTAATACGTTTTCCAAGTAAAAAGCCACAGCAAAATATGAGCAGGCAATCTCAATAAGTAAGTGCAGACTAAAGCGTTAGGATCACGTTAAAAAGTGACTTTAAAGAGAACCTATCATCATCTTTTTGAGGATCAAATGGACTGCATGCAATATTAGTACTGTTTAAAACCGTGCCAGTGTTAAAGTCTGTTAATTTTGTTAAAAAATGATAATAATTTAACCCATTCCAAACAACAAGATAAAACTGTACATTACATCAAGTGGTTGGCACCGGCTCAGGAGGTCAGCCTGTACCATCCACAGCAGGGACATAGTGACCCTGACATCTAAGGGGTTGATAGAGAGAGGGGGCTACCTCTGTCTATGCATTTGCACCACACAACATGATCGCAGGGTGCAAATGATTGTTATGCTAACCAGAAGCCAAACAAGGGCCTTTAAAGGGGTTCTCCAACACTGGAAATGGCCACCCATACGCACGGGTCCCTTACACTAATTCTACTTCCCTGGCTCACCGCTCCCTGTGCCATTCCTGCTCCCCGCACTGCCGCAGCTTCTTTTCCCTGTGTGCGGATGAAAACATCAGGTGTCGGGGGGAGCAGCCGATGGCAGGCAATGATGAGACGAGCCTCCCTAGCATTGCGAGTGATGCTACGGAGGCTCGTCCCCATCACTGCCTGCCATTGGCTGCCCTGTCCACTCCAACACTGGATATTTTCATCTGCGCAGTGGGAGAAGCAGCTGTGGCCGTGCGGGGACCTGGAGTTGCACGGGGAGCCAAGTAAGTACAATCAATATGAGGGGCCTGGGCGTATGGGGGGCCATTTCCAGTCTTTAAGTCTGCCAGATACAGAAGCAGCTGATTAGACCCAGCCACAGACAAGGTCTAATAGACTGTCAGTCAGTGTACGTGACTGATGTAATACTCTGTAATGTAGTGTATTATACCAGCAATCAGCACAGTTCAATTTCAAATGCCCAATGGGAGTTAAAAAATAAAAATGTTAATATTTACACAACGCTGGACCACCAATCGCTCTTTGTTGCATTGCATTAGTGGGCCACAGTGCATGTGCAAGTACACAGAGCTAGATGAGTGGTCTAGCCTTGTCAGTCAAAGTTGAGTGTTCAGAGCACAGGGGTGTAGCATTAGTGGTGTTCCAAGCACTACTGCCAGCCCCTTGGTGCTCAAAATTGCTAATTTGAATAAAAATAAAACTGAAGATATCTTAGCAACAGTTCACTCTAGAGACAAAAGACAGATATCATTTTACTCAGCATGATCAACCCTTGTGCCTGGTTTAATAGGGTTGAGCATGCTAAGGGTAATTTCACAAGTGCGTTTTTGATGGATCCTTTATGGATCAGCAAAAACGCTTTTGTCACGATAATACAATCGTCTGTATCCATTATGAACAGATCCGGTTGTATTATCTCTAAAATACCCATGACGGATCCGTCTCTAAAACTACTGTAAGTCAATGGGGGATGGATGCGATTTCTTTTGTGTCAGAGAAAACGGATCCGTCACCATTGACTTACATTGTGAGTCAGAACGGATCCGTCTTGCTCCGCATCCCAGGAGGCATTAAAAAAAGCTGCTTGGAGCACTTTTGTGTGCGTCATGGAAACACAATGAAATGGAACGGAATGCATTCTGGTGCATTCTGTTCACTTCAGTTCAGTTTAGTCCCTATTGACAATGAATGGGGAAAAAACGGAAGCGTTTTCTTCCACTATTGAGATTCTATGACGAATCTCAATAGCAGAAAGGGAGAACGCAGGTTTGAAAGTAGCCTAACAGATACTCTTTTAACTATTTTGTGAGGTGCATTTGCAATCAAAAATATTCAACCCCATTGCAAATTAAGTTTATTAGCCAAATTTACAAACTTTCTGCTGTTTGCAATAAACAAATTAACAAACAAGAACAATTTAAATAGCTCAACACAACAAATATAAAAAGTGGTATCTCCAGCTTCAACACGAAACCCCACTTTTAATACTACTACTGCAACTACTACCCCTTCTTGACACGTATTTTTAGTACTTGTAAAACAGTTATGCTGTAATGGTCTGCGGCAAATATAATGAAAAGACAGATACCAGCTTCTGCCAGTGTTTCTGATCCTCTAGTTTAGTATTATGCATGCTACAACTGCCATTTTCAATTCCCATGAAATATTTTCTGAGGTTCATGTCAGGAGACTTTGACAAGCCACTCCAGAATCCTTAGGGACTTCTTTTGAAACCAAGCCTTGGTGAACTTTGAGGTATGCTTCAGCTTCCTCATGGAAGGCATGATTTCTTTCTCCTAGGATTTTCTGATACTTGATTGAATCCATCATACCCTCAACACACTGCAGGTTTACAGTGCCAAAGGAATCAGAGCAGCCCTAGAGCATCACCAAGCCATCAGCATGCTTCATTGTAGGCAAGGTTTTCTTTTCAGCATATGCGTCATTCTTCCTCCTCCATCCATACCACTGATGTATAGACACGAAAAGTTCCACCTTGCCTGTCAGCAAATTTTTGCTGCAGGTCTTTTGCAGTCAGTCAAGGGTTTGTGACCACCTGCCTCCTTAGGAATCTGGTGGCAGCTGGTGATGGCTTCCTCCTTCTGTCACATCCAGAGACTGTAGTGTTTCTTTAACTATGAACTTGCAAAAATTACAATCTTTTTTGTATCCTTTTCCTTGGTTGTGCAAGGTAATGATCTTGTCTTAACTTTTTGGACTACTCTCTTGACTTAAAATTTTTAACATGCAATCAAATGTCACTGTCAGCAAAACCCTAGCTAGTTCAAGTATTTGATGTGTTTTATCTTAAGCACACCTGATGCAACTAATTAAACCCTTGGGGTGATTGGTAAAAGTCTCAGCACCTGGACCTCACGGATCAAAACTTCTGATCTCTAAGACATGACAAAAGTTTTCAGATGTTACAGTACACCAGAAACGGATCTATATGTTTCATTACACAACTTATTTAAATGTGAGTCACATCTTTTAAGACAGCAATAAATGTTGGAAAGGTAACACTGGTATAAGCAGCTGTATCACTAAACAAGCACAAATGAAAACGGTTTTCTAATGAACAAATAGCCTCAAGTTATATCTCTCATCATAACCAGGGACAAAATGCCCTTCACTACAGATTCTGATATGGGTCATTGTAGGCTAGACAGAAATAATGGAAAATGAAGTGGCCTGTGACACTGCTACTGTTGATTAATGATTGTGAGATATTATATTTTAGAATGATGGTAAAATAGCAGATATTGATAGAATGTATTAGTTAATGTTCATGCAGTTTGGAATCTTAAGGCACATATACTAATCGAGGGACAAAGAGGTAATTGGCACAAAAGGGGAGGGAGACAGAAATGTGTACAAGACTAGTATAACGTGCAATGACACTAATAAATGCACAATCAATAGTTATTTTTTCTTACTAAGCACAAGCTGTATTTGTTTTTGACATTTTTGCTCTGCTGACATTAATACAAAAAGGGAATATAGCATTATCGATCTAGTCAACCTTCAACCATATGTTCCCACTTCCCAGGCACTTGCTTACTTGGCTATTTAAGCACAAACGCATGTGACTTATGTGCTTTCTGATCATAGTAAATAGAAAGATTTTTTACTTAATAAAGAATACATGGAACTTCTGAATCACAGTATCATGACTTTAATTATACAACTGTTCCTTGTAAATAAAATGAAAGAATAAGTAGTGGTAGTGTAGAAAGGGAAGCAGCAACCTAAGTCTGCTTAACCTGCAATTCAATTTGTTGCCTGACATTTCTACAGATGGAGCATTTTTAGATTAATGCCGAAATCCATTGGCCCCTGAAGTGTCGTAAGTGTTTTCACTCATTCTGGTTAAAGTAAGGGGTTAAGTGCTCATGATGTGGTTGAGTGCCGTGCCACTGGCATTTAGTTTTGTCATAAAACTGTAGTTATTGAATGCTTGATATTGTCACTTACTAGAGCTTCTTTAAAGGAAAATATATACACATACCAGAGAAAGAACAGATTTAGTTTAGGAAAAAGATACATAAAATCATGTATACTGAAAGTACTGGCACATCATTTTCCTTCAGATCCAATTTAAAATCTGTCTTAGGGCTCATGCACATGACTGTATGTATTTTGTGGTCCGCAAATAAAGTCCATGTGTATTCCATATTTTGCACAAAGGAACAGCTGGCCCATAATAGAACAGTACTATCGTTGTCCGTAATACAGACAATAATAGGACATGTTCTATTTTTTGGCGGAACGGAAATATGGACATACGGAAAAAGAATGCACACGGAGTAACTTCCGTTTTTTTTGCGGACCCATTGAAATGAATGGTTCTTCATATGGTCTGCAAAAAAAACAAAACAGAATGGACACACAGAGAAAATACTTTCGTGTGCATGAGCCCTTAGATTGGAGTTTTTTGAGGTTCCAAAGGAAATTATTGAAAGGGCCCACCCTCCAAGTACTAAGAATACAGGCTGCCAAAAACATCAGCCCTGAACTCAGCCAAGAAACTAGCAAGGTGTGCTTTAATGACGAAACCTAACATTTATAGAACATGTATGATGTAATATATTAGAAGTGTAGGATACTTTATTTATGGTATATAAAGCAGCAGAGAAATGGTAGTCGCATACCATGGAAAACCTAGGCAGCAGAAATATGTCTGGCAATAAGTAATTTCACAACTGTCATAAGTAAGAGAGAGTTCACATCACTGTTATTTTTCCGTACTTCTGATCTGTCAGAAGAACAGAAAAAAAAGATCCTGTAAAAAAATTGATCCTATGTAGTGGTGAGCGAAGTATTGCAAAAATCGATTCGACTGTTTAGATGAATTTTACACAAACATTTGCTTTGTGACAAATTACTTTGTCACGAAGTGCATTTATTTGTAAAGTATTGGGTGCAATGACAGGGTGCGGCGATTCCGCCACTCCCCGTCATTGTACCCCCCCAGGTGCCGCGTTCATAGCTGATTGCGGCATCTGACAGCAATAATATAGTGTAAAATAAAATAAAAATCATAATTACCTCATCCAATTGATCACGAAGAGCCGTCCGCCGCCATCTTGATTGAAGATCTAGGGCAAAATCTTGTGCAGCCCATGATGACGTCATCACATCGATCGGCGTGGTGACGTTATACGTCATTGCGCACAGGATTTCTTGCGAGATAATCAATCAAGATGGTGGTGGGTGGCTCTTCACGATCAAATGTATGAGGTAAGTATGATTTTTTTTTTATTTTTTACTGCCATTCAGGGACAATTAATTCACTACCACGAAACACAAGGAAATTTGGCTTTGCAGTGAATCAGATTTGACTTTGTGGACTTCAATTCGCTCAACATTATGCATCAGTAAGGGGGAGTTCACGTCTATAAGTTATGCACATTTGGCATCCGTTTGAGCCATTTCCGGCTGAGATTTTTATTTTTTTATGTAAAAAAAAGTCCTGTATGCAATCTAAAAACACTGCAAGCATTTATGAATACAACAAAAATGTCTATAGTGAATATAAATCCCTAGAGAACATTCTCTCTTTAGTCCTGTTTAAGACATTTCCATTTTTAAATCTCTAGCATGAAGGTGAAATAATCTGGTTCATCAAAGCTGACAAAATGTACAGAGGAATTGTCAGGAAAATGAATGGGGAACGCCCGAGGCAAATGGCACTTAACTTCTCAACCATATAAGCATTCACTGTCAGACAAGAGGTTAATGACTTTGATGGCTTCTTTTGTTTTATTTCTCTAAAGTAAAACTATTCTGCTGAGATGTTCTTCTCATAAGACCGTATTTTATCATTTTACCCTGTCAGCGCACCCACCCACATTATAATATTGTCCATAACATTATTCTTTCTAGCCTTTACATTCTTTTCCTTCAGTGAGCATTTAAATGCATGTACTTACTGCACAGGAGAATTGAGCGAATTCCCGGAAATGTATTTCAGTTCCAATACTATTGTTTCGGCAGTCAGATTAGATTTGGTCCAAATAAGTTGGACCAGAATTTTAAGTGGCACAATTGCCCTGAAGAGTCACATATGACACTCTCGGGTCTCCTATGGCTGTATCCAACCCCTTTTTAACCTCTTTAACGCCAAGTCGGAATTAGTAATGACAAAGTGACTGTGGCATATGTGACTACATGTTTGACAGTGGTAACAGTCAGATCAAAAACACACTGTACTATCAGATTTTGTAGGCTTTTTAAAATGAAAAAAAAAAATTATCCCTTTTGGTGGCAGATGCTTGCCGGTGTTTATACATACATAGTGGTATTGGAAGAAGCAATGGCTTTTTTAAAACAAGCGATCCAAAAATTATATAGTTTTGGTGTTATTTTGAAGAAAATATTTCATCATGAAAAGTGAAGAAGCATTGTTCTTTTCCAAAAACCATGAAAAAATTATAAAATTTTTGGGGACAGTTTAAGGTTTGTTATACTGTGCAGCGTAGAGTTCCCAGCGGCAGCAGTATAATATAGAACATAATATACTAGGCAGGAGATGTATGGCTGTGTAAAGGTAGTAGTAATGGCAGCAGCAGCAGGGCCGGGACGATGGGTAGGCGAGGGTAAATGCCCACCTAGGGCACCACCTTGCTACCCATAAAGGGAGGCACAATCATTGCTGCTTTTGCAACCATTAAGCCTTATAGGGGCCTGAAGCCTATGAGGGAGCAGAGTGGCACAAGAGGTCGCAATGATGCCACAGCGACCCTTACCAATCACCCCAAGAGTTTAATTAATTGCCTCAGGTGTGCTTGATGACTTTTCCATGGCTCACCCAGATTACCATTTTTGGGTGAGACAGACAGCTTACATGGGACACTTCTCATGTTATGGCCTGGATACGATCCATTGAATATCCAGAGTGAAAGTACGAGGCTAAACATTACCTTCTTCTTTCATTACCCTTGAAAACATCGTTGAAGTCCCCTGATGAGGTCTGGATACTGAGACCGAAACATGGCATGTAGGGCTGTGCAATTAGGGTATGAACAGTATTAGGCCCCTACTGAGGGCAAGGTTTGGTATGGTGTCGCCCCTGTCGGGGCGGGTGCTCCATGTGTGCTAGGCAGGTGTTTGATTAGCCCCCAGCCCATCTGTAGGTAGGAAAGACCCAATAGGGCTAAACAGGAGTACCAACACTGCCATCAGACACCAGCACCCAGGTCACGCAGATTCCGGTAATCATCGAGTACCTGGACCGCCCTCCACAGGCCGTGGCATCCACTAGACATGGTAAGACCAAACCATTTACTTACCTCAACGTGAGACACTATCTGTGGAGGTATATGTAATCTTTGTTTGTTTGTGGAGGTACATGTAATTATTGTTGTAATATTGTTGTTTTTCACCCAGTAGTATCTCTCTATTTTAAATGACCTAGTAAATGTTATATTTTAATAATCCTCATTCACATAAATAATTCAGTAATATTTGGGTGTGATTATATACCGCCACACACTACGTTGTGCGCTGGTATAACTAATTTTGACTTTCCAAAAGCCATAAAAAATGTATCCCTTTTTTGGGAACAGTTTAAGGTTTGTTATACTGTGCAGTCTGAGGATCCCTGCATCAGCAGTACAGTATGGAACATAATGGACAAAGCAAGAAATGTGTGGCTGTGTAAGGGTAGTACTAATGGCAGCAGCAGCAGGGCAGGGACTATGGGTAGAGGAGGATAGGTGCCCACCTAGGGCACCACTTGGCTACCCATAAGAGGGGTGCAATCATTGCTGCTTTTGTGGCCATTAAGCTTATGAGGAAGCAGTGTGGCACAAGAGGTTGCAATGATGTCACAGCAACCTCCTTTGCCGAGTCTCGCGTCATCACCCAGGGATTTCATGTAGACCGCTTGCACCAGGACACAGTAACACAAGCTACAGCTCAGAAGAGGTCTGTGGCCTACAGCGCAGAGGGTGGCAAGAAACAGGAGTGAGGTGTTTGTTTTTAAATAAGCAGTGGCATACTGCGGGCACCAAGCAAGGGTGGGCAGCATTATATACTGGAATTGGCGAAGGGGACAGCATTATATACTGGCACCAAGGAGAAAAGGGAAGCATTATTATATACTGGCACCAATGGGGGAAGCATTATATACTGGCACCAAGGGGAAAAGCAACATTATATTCTGGCACCAAGGGGGAGAGCAGCATTATATACTGACTCGAGAGGGTGAGCAGCATTAAATACTGTCACTGGGGGGGGGGAAGCAGCATTATATACTGGCCCTAAGGGGCCTTAGAGCACTATATTCTGGCACCAAGTGGGGAGGGCAGCATTATATACTGACACCGAGAGGGTGAGCAGCATTATATACTGGCACTGGCGGGGGGGAGCAGCATTATATACTGGCCCTAATGGGCTTAGAGCACTATATTCTGGCACTAAGGGGGTAGCATTTTATAGTAGCACTAAGAGGGGGCATTATGTACTGGCACTGGGGGGGTAGCATTTTATACTGGCACTGGGGGGCATTATACACTGCCACTGTGGGAGAACATTATATTCTGGTACTAGAGGGGGGATGGAGTGGCATTATATACTGGTACTATGGAGGGACATTATATACAGTATATATACTGGCACTATGGGGGATGGAGGAGTATTATATACTGGCACTACACGGGGCATATTTATTTTGGCACTACAGAGGCAAACGGAGTAGGATTGCATACTGGAACTATGATGGAACTACAAACCGGATTCCCAAAAAGTTGGGACACTATACAAATCGTGAATAAAAACTGAATGCAATGATGTGGAGGTGCCAACTTCTAATATTTTATTCAGAATAGAACATAAATCACGGAACAAAAGTTTAAACTGGGAAAATGTACCATTTTAAGGGAAAAATATGTTGAATCAGAATTTCATGGTGTCAACAAATCCCCAAAAAGTTGGGACAAGGCCATTTTCACCACTGTGTGGCATCTCCCCTTCTTCTTACAACACTCAACAGACGTCTGGGGACCGAGGAGACCAGTTTCTCAAGTTAAGAAATAGGAATGCTCTCCCATTCTTGTCTAATACAGGCCTCTAACTGTTCAATCGTCTTGGGCCTTCTTTGTTGCACCTTCCTCTTTATGATGCGCCAAATGTTCTCTATAGGTGAAAGATCTGGACTGCAGACTGGCCATTTCAGTACCCGGATCCTTCTCCTACGCAGCCATGATGTTGTGATTGATGCAGAATGTGGTCTGGCATTATCTTGTTGAAAAATGCAGGGTCTTCCCTGAAAGAGATGACGTCTGGATGGGAGCATATGTTGTTCTAGAACCTGAATATATTTTTCTGCATTGATGGTGCCTTTTCAGACATGCAAGCTGCCTATGCCACACGCACTCATGCAACCCCATGCCATCAGAGATGCAGGCTTCTGAACTGAGCATTGATAACAACTTGAGTTGTCCTTGTCCTCTTTGGTCCAGATGACATGGCGCTGCAGATTTCCAAAAAGAACTTCGAACGTGACTCGTCTGACCACAGAACAGTCTTCCATTTTGCCACACTCCATTTTAAATGATACCTGGCCCAGTGAAAACGCCTGAGCTTGTGGATCTTGCTTAGAAATGGCTTCTTCTTTGCACTGTAGAGTTTCAGCTGGCAACGGCGGATGGCACGGTGGATTGTGTTCACTGACAATGGTTTCTGGAAGTATTCCTGAGCCCATTCTGTGATTTTCTTTTACAGTAGCATTCCTGTTTGTGGTGCAGTGTCGTTTAAGGGCCCAGAGATCACGGGCATCCAGTATGGTTTTACGGCCTTGACCCTTACGCACAGAGATTGTTCCAGATTCTCTGAATCTTCGGATGATGTTATGCACAGTTGATGATGATAGATGCAAAGTCTTTGCAATTTTCCGCTGGGTAACACCTTTCTGATATTGCTCTACTATCTTTCTGCGCAACATTGTGGGAATTGGTGATCCTCTACCCATCTTGGCTTCTGAGAGACACTGCCACTCTGAGAAGCTCTTTTTATACCCTAATCATGTTGCCAATTGACCTAATTAGTGTTAATTGGTCTTCCAGCTCTTCGTTATACTCAAATTTACTTTTTCCAGCCTCTTATTGCTACTTGTCCCAACTTTTTGGGGATTTGTTGACACTGTGAAAATTTGAATCAACGTATTTTTGCTTTAAAATGATACATTTACTCGGATTAAACGTTTGATCTGTCATCTCTGTTCTATTACAAATAAAATATTGACATTTGCCATCTCCACATCATTGCATTCAGTTTTTATTCACAATTTGTTTAGTGTCCCAACTTTTTGGGAATCCAGTTTGTATATATTGTGAAACAGGGAGAGGTTTGGTCTGGGAAAACAGGTATTTTCCTCCCAACATGTGCCGCTGGGCTGATTTACAGTCAGGTGAGGTCAAATACCGGACCTATTTTTAAATGCCGGTCCGGGATTTGGCAGCACCTGGCTCTTCTTAAATAGGCAGCTGGGCTCAGAAGCCATGTCTCTGTGTTGGGATATGGGAGCCTTGTGTCTGGATGAAGGCTTGCTACCTGTTTGGTGTGAAAACAGGTTGGTGCTGCTATCAGCAAGGACTCTTTGAGGCAGAATCGCGGCAGGGTGTGAATTACCACCAACACCACAAGGTGAATTTTTGTTTGAATATTACAGCTTGTTTTGTCACTTGCCTAAAGTGTGAATAAAAAACTGAACTGTTTGATCCAAAGAACTTGTTGTTGCCTCTATACTGCGTCCGGTAATCCTGTCTACCAGAGCCAGTCCCCACAATATTTATCTACTGTATATATATATATATACAGTACAGACCAAAAGTTTAGACACACCTTCTCATTCAAAGAGTTTTCTTTATTTTCATGACTATGAAAATTGTAGATTCACACTGAAGGCATCAAAACTATGAATTAACAAATGTGGAATTATATACATAACAAAAAAGTGTAAAACAACTGAAAATATGTAATATTCTAGGTTCTTCAAAGTAGACACCTTTTGCTTTGATTACTGCTTTGCACACTCTTGGCATTCTCTTGATGAGCTTCAAGAGGTAGTCATCTGTGTCATGGAACCATGAACCAGACGTACAACAAGAGATAAGTGGAAAATAAGAAGGTTTTATTGAAGAGCAAGCCGTAAGCAAAGTCCAAACGGATGGCTAAACCGAAGCAGGGTCTTGCGGAGACAGAGGTCAGGAACCAGAAGGGTAGTCAGACGAAGCCAGGAACAGGAACCAACGGGGTAGTCAGACGAAGCCGGAATCAGGAACCAACGGGGTAGTCAGACGAAGCCGGAATCAGGAACCAACGGGGTAGTCAGACGAGGCCAGGATCAGGAACCAGAAGCAGCAGCAGTCTTGGAAGCATGTGAACACAGGAGGACCAAGCAAGGAACTGAAGCCACAGACCTCCTATATATATGAGCTGGGCATCCAGCTCCTCCCAGTGGGAAGGAGGAGCCGCAGGGTGGGAGGCTACAAGAAAACCCAGAAACCAAGATGGCCGCCAGCACATGTCAAACGAAGGGAACAGCAAGGAGGTAAGACCATGACAGTACCTCCCCCTCAAGGGCCCCTCCTCCGCGGAGTAAGGAACGGTTTCTGAGGGAAGCGTGCGTGGAAGGCTCGGAGCAAGACAGGAGCATGGACATCTGCGGAGGGAACCCAGGAACGCTCCTCTGGACCATAACCACGCCAATGGACCAAAAACTGCACCCGGCCGCGGACCAGGCGTGAGTCCAGGATATTGCTCACCTCATACTCCTCACGATTGCCCACTTGGACCGGACGAGGCCGAGGAATCGAGGAAGTGAAACGATTACACACCAGTGGCTTCAACAGGGAGACATGAAACACGTTGGAGATCCGCATGCCAGGAGGAAGCGCAAGGGCATAGGCTACCGGGTTTACCCTGCGAAGCACTCGGAAGGGACCAACAAAGCGAGGCGCCAGCTTGGGAGTGGGCGATCGAAGGTTGAGGTTGCGGGTGGACAACCATACGCGGTCTCCGACCTGGTAGGAAGGAGCGGGCGCTCGTCTGCGATCAGCCTGGAGTTTCTGGCGCTGCGCAGAGACCTCAAGGGACCTCTGGATCTGTACCCAAGAAGCACGTAGGACGGAAAGGTGATCCTCCACAGCCGGAATATCCTGGGGAGAGAATACCTCCGGTAACACGGCAGGTTGGAACCCATAATTGGCCATGAAGGGAGACATCCCAGAGGAAGAGTTCACCGCCGTGTTCCTGGCAAACTCAGCCCAAGGCAGGAGGTCAACCCAATTGTCTTGGTGATCGGAGACATAGCAACGAAGGAATTGCTCCAAGGCCTGATTGGATCGTTCTGCGGCCCCATTGGACTGAGGGTGGTAGGCCGAGGAGAAAGAGAGATGAATCCCCAACTGGGAGCAAAAGGCGCGCCAGAACCTGGACACAAACTGACTCCCCCGATCCGACACAATCTCCTTGGGCAAACCGTGCAACCGGAAGACCTCCCTGGCAAAAATCGAGGCCAACTCTTGTGCAGAGGGTAACTTCTTGAGAGGAACACAGTGGCACATTTTGGAAAACCGATCCACAATCATGAGAATGACCGTATGGCCTCGGGATGCAGGGAGGTCCACAATGAAATCCATCCCCAGGTGTGACCATGGACGCTCCCCGGTGGCTATGGGTTGCAAAAGACCCAACGGAAGGTGCCGAGGGGACTTACTCTGGGCACAAACGGAGCATGCCGCTACATATGCGGCGATGTCGGAACGTAGAGAAGGCCACCAGAACAGACGTGAAACCGCCCAGGACAGCTGATTCTTTCCAGGGTGCCCCGCGGCCTTGGAGTTATGGTAGGTTCGCAACAACCGAGTGCGCAACTCCTCAGGCACAAAACATCTGCCGTTGGGTCTCCCAGAGGGAGCACCAGATTGAGCCGCCAAAATCTGCTCACCCAGAGGAGAAGTCAGGCTGGTGCGAATAGCGGCCAGGATCTGATTCGGGGGTATGACCGTAGTCGGAATCGACTCCTCCCCGGACAGCTCGGAGTACTGCCGTGATAAGGCATCCGCTCTGATGTTCTTGGAGCCGGGTAGGTAGGAGACCACGTAATTAAAACGTGACAAGAACAGAGCCCATCTGGCCTGACGTGGTGTCAATCTCTTGGCCTCAGAGAGGTAGGTCAGATTCTTGTGGTCCGTCAGGATGAGAACCGGAACCACCGAGCCCTCGAGCAAGTGCCTCCATTCTTTAAGGGCCTGCACGATGGCCAATAACTCCCTGTCACCAATCTGATAGTTGCACTCCGCGGAAGACAGTTTCCGGGAGTAAAACCCACAAGGAAGCAGAGGACCCTCTGGTGTTCTACGCTGAGACAGGAGGGCGCCTACTCCCGTCTCAGACGCGTCCACCTCGAGGACAAAAGGCAACCCAGGGTTGGGATGCGACAGAATCGGAGCCGACACAAAGGCGGACTTTAGAGCCTCAAAAGCTCGGATGGCCTCGAGCGGCCAGACCTGAGGATTACTGCCCTTCCTGGTCAGATCCGTGAGAGGCTTGGCTAGCATGGAAAAGTCCCTGATGAACTTCCGATAATAATTGGCGAAGCCCAAAAAGCGCTGCAGGGCACGAAGCCCACTGGGCTGGGGCCACTGTAAGACAGCCGAAACCTTCTCAGGATCCATGGAGAACCCCTCAGCGGAAATGATGTAACCTAAGAAGGTTACCTGGGATCGGTGAAATTCGCATTTCTCAAGCTTACCGAACAGCTTGTTCTCTCGTAAGCGTTGCAACACTCGTCTGACATCCAGAATGTGGGCCTCCATGGATGCAGAATATACCAAGATGTCATCCAAATAGACCACCACACACTGCTGCAACAGGTCACGGAAAACATCGTTGATGAATTCCTGGAAGACTGCGGGCGCATTGCACAACCCAAAGGGCATAACCAAGGATTCATAATGACCGGTCCTGGTGTTAAACGCGGTCTTCCACTCATCGCCCGCCTTGATCCTTACCAGGTTATATGCCGCCCTCAGGTCGAGTTTGGTAAAGACCGTGGCCCCTTTGAGGCGATCGAACAGCTCGGAAATCAAGGGTATCGGGTAAGCGTTCTTGATCGTGATGCGATTGAGACCCCTGTAATCGATGCAAGGCCTCAACTCGCCGCCCTTCTTTTTCACAAAGAAAAATCCAGCCCCTGCCGGGGACGAGGATTTGCGAATGTGTCCGCGTGAAAGCGCCTCCCTCACGTACTCCTCCATGGCCTCATTCTCCGCTACCGACAGTGGATAGACTTTGCCACGAGGAGGAACGGCACCGGATTGTAACTCTATGGCACAATCGTATGGGCGGTGCGGAGGTAGGGCAACCGCGCGCACCTTATCGAATACATCCCGGTACTCTTCGTATTCAGGAGGCAACAGAGAGTCCGAGGAAGTACACAGCAACTTGACAGGCCCATGGATGCAACTAGCCCCACACTGCGGTGACCACGAGAGGATCTCGACCGATCTCCAATCGAAAGTCGGATTATGCTTCTGGAGCCAGGGGTACCCCAAGACCACCGAGTAGTGTGGAGACGAAATAACCTGGAGACAGACCGACTCTCTGTGAACGGCACCAATGGCTATCCCCACTGGAAGGGTCTCATGAGTCACGTGTGGCGGCAGAAGGGGTCTGCCGTCTATCGCCTCAAGAGCCAGTGGGGAACCTCGAGGCTGCAGAGGAATGGAATTGGCGGCAACGAACACTCTATCAATGAACAAACCACCAGCACCAGAGTCCACCAACGCCTGGGTCGTCACCGAGCCCCCGACCCAGGAGAGGACAACCGTGATCAGTGGTTTGTCAACACGGGAAACCGGGGACGAGGAGACTCCACCCAAGATCTGCCCCCGACAGGACCTCAGGTGCGAGCGTTCTCCCGGACGGTTCGGACATGCCAACCGAAAATGCCCACCGAGACCACAGTACATGCATCGGCCCTCGCGTCTCCAGAGTACCCTCTCCCCCTCAGACAGGCGAGCAAACCCCCGCTGCATGGGTTCACCCCCAGACAAGTCATCCCCAGGAGGCGTGGGAGGAGAGGGAGGCACGGGTGGGACAGCAAACGTAGGCGCCAATCTGTTAGGAGACCTCCGCAGGCTCTCCTTAAAGGAAGGTCTCTCCCTGAGTCTGGTGTCAATCAAAATCAGGAAAGAAATAAGAGACTCGAGCTCCACTGGTAGGTCCTTAGCTGCAACCTCATCCTTCAAGGCATCCGAGAGACCATGAGAGAAAGCAGCGACCAGAGCCTCATTATTCCAGCCCACCTCTGCTGCCAGGGTACGAAACTCAATGGCGTATTCAGCTACGGATCGTGAACCCTGTCTGATGGACATAAGGAGCTTCGCAGCAGAGGCAGCACGAGCCGGCACATCGAATACCTTCCGAAGAGAAGCAACAAAACCGGAAAACTCGGCAACCACCGGATTGTTGTTCTCCCATAAAGGGCTGGCCCAGGCCAAGGCCTTGTCTGAGAGCAGCGAGATCAAGAAGCCCACCCTTGATCTCTCAGTAGGAAAGGCATGTGGCAGCAACTCGAAGTAAATGCCCACCTGGTTAAGGAAACCTCGGCACTGAGTTGGCTCTCCCCCAAAGCGCTGTGGAAGGGGGGCAGAACCGGTCATACCCTGAAACACCACAGGCGCAGCAACAGGTGTCAGGGTAGACTCTGGCGCAACAACCGGAGCGGCAGTAGGAGCGGGCCCAGGAGCGACAACCGACCCATCGGCAACGGAAGCTAAATGAGCCGTGCGTTCAAGCAGGGTTTGCAACGCCACAGCGAACCGACCCAACAGGTGATCCTGCTGATCAAGTCTGGCAACCAGCGTAGGTAGCGAGGGTGGCCCTGTACCGTCAGAATTCATGGCTTGGTCCTAATGTCATGGAACCATGAACCAGACGTACAACAAGAGATAAGTGGAAAATAAGAAGGTTTTATTGAAGAGCAAGCCGTAAGCAAAGTCCAAACGGATGGCTAAACCGAAGCAGGGTCTTGCGGAGACAGAGGTCAGGAACCAGAAGGGTAGTCAGACGAAGCCAGGAACAGGAACCAACGGGGTAGTCAGACGAAGCCGGAATCAGGAACCAACGGGGTAGTCAGACGAAGCCGGAATCAGGAACCAACGGGGTAGTCAGACGAGGCCAGGATCAGGAACCAGAAGCAGCAGCAGTCTTGGAAGCATGTGAACACAGGAGGACCAAGCAAGGAACTGAAGCCACAGACCTCCTATATATATGAGCTGGGCATCCAGCTCCTCCCAGTGGGAAGGAGGAGCCGCAGGGTGGGAGGCTACAAGAAAACCCAGAAACCAAGATGGCCGCCAGCACATGTCAAACGAAGGGAACAGCAAGGAGGTAAGACCATGACAATCTGAAATGGTTTTCACTTCACAGGTGTGCCCTGTCAGGTTTAATAAGTGGGATTTCTTGCCTTATAAATGGGGTTGGGACCATCAGTTGCGTTGTGGAGAAGTCAGGTGGATACACAGCTGATAGTCCTACTAAATAGACTGTTAGCTGCTTTTTTCTTGCCATAATACAAATTCTAAGTAAATAAAAACGAGTGGCCATCATTACTTTAGGAAATGAAGGTCAGTCAGTCCGAAAAATTGGGAAAACTTTGAAAGTGTCCCCAAGTGCAGTCACAAAAACCATCAAGCGCTGCAAAGAAACTGTCTCACATGCGGACCGCTCCAGGAAAGGAAGACCAAGAGTCACCTCTGCTGCGGAGGATAAGTTCATCCAAGTCACCAGCCTCAGAAATCGCAGGTTAACAGCAGCTCAGATTAGAGACCAGGTCAATGCCACACAGAGTTCTAGCAGCAGACACATCTCTAGAACAACTGTTAAAAGGAGACTGTGTGAATCAGGCCTTCATGGTAGAATATTTGCTAGGAAACCACTGCTAAGGACAGGCAACAAGAAGAAGAGACTTGTTTGAGCTAAAGAACACAAGGAATGGACATTAGACCAGTGGAAATCTGTGCTTTGGTCTGATGAGTCCAAATTTGAGATCTTTGGTTCCAACCACCGTGTCTTTGTGCGACGCAGAAAAGGTAAACGGATGGACTCTACATGCCTGGTTCCCACCGTGAAGCATGGAGGAGGAGGTGTGATGGTGTGGGGGTGCTTTGCCGGTGACACTGTTGGGGATTTATTCAAAATTGAAGGCATACTGAACCAACATGGCTACCACAGCATCTTGCAGCGGCATGCTATTCCATCCGGTTTGCGTTTAGTTGGACCATCATTTATTTTTCAACAGGACAATGACCCCAAACACACCTCCAGGCTGTGTACGGGCTATTTGACCATGAAGGAGAGTGATGGGGTGCTGCGCCAGATGACCTGGCCTCCACAATCACCGGACCTGAACCCAATCAAGATGGTTTGGGGTGAGCTGGACCGCAGAGTGAAGGCAAAAGGGCCAACAAGTGCTAAGCATCTCTGGGAAATCCTTCAAGACTGTTGGAAGACCATTTCAGGTGACTACCTCTTGAAGCTCATTAAGAAAATGCCAAGAGTGTGCAAAGCAGTAATCAAAGCAAAAGGTGGCTACTTTGAAGAACCTAGAATATGACATATTTTCAGTTGTTTCACACTTTTTTGTTATGTATATAATTCCACATGTGTTAATTCATAGTTTTGATGCCTTCAGTGTGAATCTACAATTTTCATAATCATGAAAATAAAGAAAACTCTTTGAATGAGAAGGTGTGTCCAAACTTTTGGTCTGTACTGTATATATATATATATATATATATATATATATATATATATATACAGTCGTGGCCAAAAGTTTTGAGAATTACATAAATATTGGAAATTGGAAAAGTTGCTGCTTAAGTTTTTATAATAGCAATTTGCATATACTCCAGAATGTTATGAAGAGTGATCAGATGAATTGCATAGTCCTTCTTTGCCATGAAAATTAACTTAATCCCCAAAAAAACTTTCCACTGCATTTCATTGCTGTCATTAAAGGACCTGCTGAGATCATTTCAGTAATTGTCTTGTTAACTCAGGTGAGAATGTTGACGAGCACAAGGCTGGAGATCATTATGTCAGGGTGATTGGGTTAAAATGGCAGACTTGACCTGTTAAAAGGAGGGTGATGCTTGAAATAATTGTTCTTCCATTGTTAACCATGGTGACCTGCAAAGAAACGCGTGCAGCCATCATTGCGTTGCATAAAAATGGCTTCACATTTTATAGGATCATGACGAACTTCAAGGAAAGAGGTTCAATTCTTGTTAAGAAGGCTTCAGGGCGTCCAAGAAAGTCCAGCAAGCACCAGGATCGTTTCCTAAAGAGGATTCAGCTGTGGGATCGGAGTGCCACCAGTGCAGAGCTTGCTCAGGAATGGCAGCAGGCAGGTGTGAGCGCATCTGCACGCACAGTGAGGCGAAGACTTTTTGAAGATGGCCTGGTGTCAAGAAGGGCAGAATGATCTTCAGGGACAGATTGATCTTCTGCCAAAAATATGGTTAATGGACTGCTGAGGACTGGGGCAAAGTCATATTCTCCGATGAAGCCTCTTTCCGATTGTTTGGGGCATCAGGAAAAAGGCTTGTCTGGAGAGGAAAAGGTGAGCGCTACCATCAGTCCTGTGTCATGTCAACAGTAAAGCATCCTGAGACCATTCATGTGTGGGGTTTCTTCTCATCCAAGGGAGTGGGCTCACTCACAATTTTGCCCCAAAAAAGTGAATAAAGAATGGTACCAAAACACCCTTCCAACAGCAACTTCTTCCAACAATCCAACAACAGTTTGGTGAAGAACAATGCATTTTCCAGCACGATGGAGCACCGTGCCATAAGGCAAAAGTGATAACTAAGTGGCTCGGGGACCAAAACGTTGACATTTTGGGTCCATGTCCTGGAAACTCCCCAGATCTTAATCCCATTGAGAACTTGTGGTCAATCCTCAAGAGGCGGTGGACAAACAAAAACCCACTAATTCTGACAAACTCCAAGAAGTGATTATGAAAGAATGGGTTGCTATCAGTCAGGAATTGGCCCAGAAGTTGATTGAGAGCATGCCCAGTCGAATTGCAGAGGTCCTGAAAAAGAAGGGCCAACACTGCAAATACTGACTCTTTGCATAAATGTCATGTAATTGTCGATAAAAGCCTTTGAAACGTATGAAGTGCGTGTAATTATATTTCACTACATCACAGAAACAACTGAAACAAAGATCTAAAAGCAGTTTAGCAGCAAACTTTGAGGAAACTAATATTTGCGTCATTCTCAAAACTTTTGGCCACGACTGTAGGCACTACAGGGGGCATTTGAGCTACAGGAGCACTGCAGGATTGGCATTATAAATACTGGGGGCACTATGGTGGCATTATTACTACTAGAGTTAATGAAGAGGCGTTATTATTATTGGACATAATATGTAGGCACTGCTACTAATAGGAGCACTCTTGGGGAGTATTATCGCTATTGGGGGCACTATTGCTAATTAGGGCAGTCTGGGAGCACTATTACTATGGGGGGGCTATCTGTATGGCACTGTTATGACATGGAGGAGTACAGTGGCTACAGTATTGGGAGCAGTAGCAAGATTACAGTGGCCTATAGAAATTTGGGGGCTGATTTGCAAAATCTGTAACAGTCCCCATCTACCATGTGCCGCATATTAATGACTGGTGCTACACACTCCTGAACAAAGACGTCTGCCCATGATGGTCTGGACCAATGGAGAAGAAAAGGAAAGTGAACAACTGAAATCTGTGGAGATGTCAACTGTAAGTCACTGGATCTGCGCCTGCCTGCTTCTTTTAAATATGTTTTAATCTCTTTTTTACGAAGTAGGGTCACTTTTAAATCATTAGGAGTACTGAAATGCCCTTATCCTGGCCCTGAGCAGCAGCACAGAATGGAACATGATAGACAAGTCAGGGGATGTGCAGATCTGAAGGGCTAGTAGTAGTGGATGTAGCAGCACAGTATGGAGCATGAAGGAAAAGCAGGAGATGTGCACCTGGTGTAGTAGTAATGGCAGCAGCAGCACAGTGCTGACCACAGCATATGGGAGGTTCGCGCTACCTCTCCTGATCCATTGGGTCCCCGCGCTGTGGTGATGGGGACCTGATGGTTTCCATGGCAGCCTCAAGTCTTTCAAAGGCTTGTAATGTTGTAATGTTGAAGTCGCAGAGTGGGACAAAAATAAGAAATAAAAAAGTAAAATAAAAGTTTTTTCAACAATAAAAAAATAAAGCAAAAAAAATAATAATGCCCCTTTCCCATAAAAAGAGACATATAAAATTGAAAAAATAGAAAAAAAAAAAGCAGACATATTGGGTATCGCCACTATTGTTTCAAAAATGCTTTTATTGTGTAAAACCAAAATATATGAAAAAAACAGGCATATTAGGTATCGCCATGTCCGTAACAACCTGCTCTATAAAAGTATCCCATCATCCAACCCATCTGGTAAATGCAGTAAAAAAAAAACTGTGCCAAAAAAGCTATTTTTTATCAACTTACATCACAAAAAGTGTAATACCAGGCGATCGAAAAGTCATATTTACCCCATAATGGTACCAATCAAACCATCATCTAATCCCCCCCTTTCAAACATTTTTTTTTTGTTTAAAACAAAAATAAATATAAATTTTTTTTGACAAATTAGGTATCGCCAGATCTTTAGCAACCTGCTCAGCCTGTTCTACCTGTCAGGTGAACACTGTAAAAAGAAATTAATAAAAACTATGTAAAAAAAAAAAATTCTCACCTTACATCACAAAAAGTGTAATACCAAACAATCAAAAAGTTGTATGTACCCTAAAATAGTACTAATCAAACCGTCACCTCATGCCGCAAAAAAAAAAAACTCTACATAAGATAATCACCAGAAAAAAAAAATATATATATATATGGCTTTCAGAAAAAGGAAACATAAAAACATGATTTTTTTCAAAAATGCTTTATTATGTAAAACTGTAACAAAAGAATAATAAAAGTAGACATATTTGATATTGTTGCGTCCATAACAACCTGCTCTATAAAAATAGCACATGATTTAATCTGTCAGGTGAACGCCATAAAAAAAATGACAGAAAAGCCTCACAAAAAGAGTAATAGAGAGCAATCAACAATCATATGTACTCCAAAATAGTACCAATAAAACTGTCCTGTAATTTCCAAAATGGGGTCACTCTTTTGAAGTTTTTACTCTAGTGGTGATTTTTAAATGTCATATGGCAACTTAAAATTATCCCATTGAAATCTGTCCTTCATAATCCATAAGGTGCTCCTTTCCTTTTATGCCCTGCTGTGTGCCTTTACAGCAGTTTACCACCACATGTTTTTCTAAACTGCAGAATCAGGGTAATAAATATTGAGTTTTATTTGGCTGTTAACCCTTGTTACAGTAAAAAAAAAAAAACCTGATTAAAACAGAAAATCTGCCAAAAAGTGAAATTTTAAAATGTCCTTTTCCTCTAATTCTTGTGGAACACCTAAAGGGTTAACTACGTTTGTAAAATCAGTTTTTAATAACTTGAGGCATGTAGTTTTTATAACAGGGTCATTTATGGGTGGTTTCGACTATGTCCTTAAACTGGGTTTCGGAAATTTTCCTAAGGCCGAATGCACACGGCCGTGGAACACATAGAAACATAGAAACATAGAATGTGTCGGCAGATAAGAACCATTTGGCCCATCTAGTCTGCCCAATATACTTGGGTATCCCGGCCTGGCATCCTGCTGACAGCAGGAGCGCACGGCATCATAGCAACCAATGTTCCACAGCCGTGTGCATTCGGCCTAAAAATTGAAAAATTTGCTTATACAATTCAAAACTTTTTAACATCCTAAAAAATGAAATGACATTTACAAAATGATGCAAACATGAAAGTGGACATATGGGAAATATACGTTAATAACTGTATGACGATCTGCCTTAAAAGCAGAGAAATTAGTTTTTTATAAATTGCGTATTTTTATACATTTTGGATTTTTTAATAAACCGTGTATCGCGAGAAAACAATCTTGGCTTGGTTTGGATAAGTAAAAGCATTCCAAAGTTATTACCATATAAAGTGACACATGTCAAATTTCCAAAAAACAGCCAGGTCTATAACCCCTTCACGCATATTCATGTTACTGATAGATGGTTTCCATGGCAGCTCCGATGCCTTACACAGGCATCGGGACCTGCCAGCTACAGAAGCCCAGGAGATCCAGCCTGAAGGCTGGGTCTCTTAGGCAACTGTCAGCATCTTACTGTGTAAGATGCTGACAGTTCAATTCAGTACAATATAGAATGTATTGTACTGAATTGAAACAGGGATCAAACCCTGAACCCTGAAACTAAAATAAAAATAAAAAAATAGACATATTAGGTATTGATACGTCCGTAATGACCTGCTCTAAAAAAATATTACATGATCTACCTCCTCAGATGAACGCTGTTAAAAAAAACATGCCAAAATAGAAATTTTTTGGGTCACCTTGCCCCCAAAACGTCATATTGAATGATCAAAAAATCTGATGTACCCTAAAATGGTACCAATAAAAATGTCAGCTCTTCCTGCAAAAAAGAAAAAAGAAACCCTGCACAAGACTATTGGCAGAAAACTAAAAGAAATGTAGCTTTAAAAAAAAAAAATATATTATAAAAAACTGAAACAACAAAAGAATACACATATTTTGGTATTGTTGCGTCCATATCAACCTGCTCTATAAAAGCAATATATGATCTATCCTGCCAGGAGAATTCTGTAAAAAAAAAAAAAAAAAAAAACTGTGCCACAACAGCCTCACAAAAAGCGTAATATCCAGCAATCAAGAATCATATGTACCCCAAAATAGTACCAATAAAACTGTTGTTTCATCCCATAGTTGTCACGACCTATCTCTAACCCTGTTGTGCCTGGGGTCAGAAGGTTGCAGCGGGTGGCTACTCGCTCGGTTTCAAGAGATCGCTCCATGACCTAGTGGTGGGAATGGATTCCGGTCCAGGTTTTCCTGCTTAGGTTTGCGATCCTTTTTGTCCCATTTAGGAATCTGTAGCTTTTCATTTCACCTGTTCTTTGTCAGCCACTCCCAGATACTATATATTCTCCCTTTCTGCTTCCCTTGTTGCCAGATATAGACCTTCCTTCCAGATCTTCTATTCTAATCTCTGGTGGAGTTGGAGTTGCTGTGGAGCTGTCGGAACTGGTGCTGTCTGATCTCCGGTTCTCTCCTGTTTGTTGTCTCCCTTCTAGGATTGTTTGTGTTGTTTGTCCTTTCCCTGTTGTTAACCCTAGTTGTCAGTGGTGAGGACTAGTGCTACCACCACCCTACTCACTACCTAGGGCTAATTTCAGGGTAAGGCACTTGATCGGCGTACGGGTTAGCAGCCCGTCTAGGAATGTCAGGGCAGCCAGGTGCCAGTGCTAGGAGAGTTAGGGGTCATCACTTCTTCCTCTCCCTAGTGAAAGTGTACTCCCCTTCCCTCTCCTTTGCGCCGCACGTCTATTACCTGCCATATCAGATGTGATATTATATCTGGCCCTTATCTTAAATAGAAAATAAATCTTTTTTTAAAAAAAAATTTAAGATCCACTATGGATCCTATTGCTGCTTCGGCAAAGCAGTTGTAAGGTCTGTCTCCTGAAGTTACAGAATTGAGGGCGTCGGTCCTTCAGCAGCAGCAGCTGCAGCAGACCTCGGGCCCAGTGGTTGCTATGGGTAACCAGGTCAATTCCCATACCTAAGGTTGGCTGACAGATTTTCTGGAGGGAGAGACAAATTTGTGGTGTTCTCACAAGCCTGTAAATTATATTTCAGGATGCACCAAAATTCTTCTGGTAATGAGGAACAGCGGGTGGGGATTGTGGTTGATTGGCATCTTACTTCTTCAAGGGTATCCCTAATCCTGGTCTTTTTCGTTGCCAGCTGGTGCCCAGGCCCTCCGGTCGGTAGATTTTTGAGGCCCTGGGTCTCGTATACAATGACCCTGACTGAGTCTCCCTAGCTGAGTCTAGATTACGGCGGCTTCAGCAGGGAGATAGGTCAGCGGAGGTTTATAGTTCTGAGTTTCAAAGGTTGGCCACGGATACTCGGAGGAATGACCCGTCTCTTAGGAGCCAGTTTTGCCAGGGATTGTCAGAAAAAGTAAAAGATGACCTTGCACTGTATGAGACTTCTATATCCCTTGAGGCAGCTATGTCGCTATCTATAAGAATTGATAGACGCCTTAGGGATAGGCTGAGGAGTTCTTGTGGTCCAGAGACTTTTCTCAGGCAGGAGGGGGAGCCACTCGTCACTAGGGGGAGCCACTCGTCAGGTTGGTCCTCCTGGGGATCACCGTAAGTCTGGGGTTTATTTTTTCTGTGGTCGGAGGGGTCATTTCATTGGAGATTGTCCATCCATACCAAAAAAGAAAGAATCGTCGGAAAACTACTGACCCCAGGTTGTGAAGAAAAATGACGGGGGTCTGCTTCCTTGCCTAGATTTTCGTGAACTAAGTAGGATAACTATCTGAGATCCCTATCCTCTTCCTCTCATTCCTGACCTTTTTAATCAGATTGCTGGTGCCAAATTGTTTTCCAAAATGGATTTAAGCCTACAATCTGATTCGCATTAAAGAGGGGGGATGAGTAGAAGACAGTTTAACACTGCCGAGGGGCATTATGAAAACCTGGTCATGGCATTTGGCCTGACTAATGCTTCTGCTGTCTTTCAACACTTTGTCAACGATATAGTTTGTCATCTTGACGGCAGATTTGTAGTGATATATTTTGACAATATTTTGATCTATTCACCCGATCTGAGAACACACAAAGTACATGTCAGGCAGGTGTTGCAGACTTTAGGGACGAATAAGTTATATGCTAAATTGGAGAAATGTGTATTCGCCATACAGAAGGTACAATTCCTGGGGTATCTGCTATCAGCTTCGGGGTTCCGTATGGATCCAGAGAAGGTCCATTCGATCCTAGATCTTCCTGAGAACCTAAAAGCACTGCAGCGTTTTTTGGGTTTTGCCAATTTTTATAGAAAATTCATTCAGAACTATTCTGCAATTGGCAAACCCCTTTACGGACATGACAAAGAAGGGGACCAATTTTTCTAAACGGTCTGACGCTGCTAAACTGGCTTTTTCCTCTCTGAAGGAGAGTTTCACCTCGGCACCCATACTGGCCCAGCCTGATGTTTCTCAACCTTTTATTGTGGAGGTTGATGCATCGGAGGTGGGGGTGGGGGCTGTACTGTCCCAGGGTCCGTCTCCAAGTAAATGGCATTCTTGTGCTTTCTTTTCTAAGAAATTGTCAGCAGCTGAGAAGAATTATGATATTGGCAACAGGGAACTTTTAGCTATTAAATTAGCGATTACGGAATGGCGTCACTTTTTGGAGGGGGCAGCTTATCCCGTCACAGTGATTACGGATCATAAAAACCTGTTATACCTTGAGTCTGCTAAACCTCTTACCCCTTAGACAAGCAAGGTGGTCTTTGTTTTTTACCAGGTTGAGTTTCCTCCCCGCACGTTTGTTGGCTGCTACGCAGCCAATAAACGTGAGTAAGGACTGCCCTTCACTGTAATGCCATAGCCATGTTGGCTGCTGGCATTACAGTGATTGGCTGGCCGGAACGCGTCATCGGGTGATATAGTGTGTTCGGCTCAGTATTAGTCAGCGAGAGCTGGAGAGCAGAAGGGAGAGATAGTGTAGGGATTGAAATAGCAATATTTTAGTTTTTATACTTGTTATAGACCCAAACGTCCTTTTAAGGACTATTTTGTGTGGCCGCAATATATATTTTTAGTGCAACCTGCACTAAATTGCTAAAACTTGTTAGAGACCCAAACGTCCTTTTAAGGACTATAGTTGTTTCTGGCAGCAATATATATTTTTAGCGCAACCTGCACTAAATAGCTTGCAATTGTTTGGCCGCTGCAGACAGTTACATTATCTGCGCTACATCTCCTGTCTAACGTGAGCGCAGCCTAAAAATATCTGTGACATCCAGTGTACTTTTTTCGTAGATGGTGTCCGCTGGTGTCCGTAGATGGTGTTACATTACCTGCACTACATCTCCTGTATAACGTTTGCCTATCCGAAATATCAGTGATATTCAGTCAAATTTTTTTGCAGCTGGTGGCAGTGACATTACCTACACTACATCTCCTGTATAACGTTTGCCCATCCTTAATATCAGTGACATTAATTCAGTGTAATTTTTTATTAGCCGCTGGTGACAGCAACATTACTTGCGCTGTGCATCCTAAATATCAGTGACATTCATTCAGTGTAATTTTTTTATTAGGCGGTTGTGACAGCGACATTACTTGCTCTATACCTCCTGTATAACGTTTGTGCATCCTAAATATCAGTGACATTCATTCAGTGCAATTTTTTATTAGGCGGTGGTGACAGCGACATTACTTGCGCTATACCTCCTATATAACGTTTGTGCAACCTAAATATCAGTGACATTCATTCAGTGCAATTGTTTATTAGGCGGTGGTGAAAGCAACATTACTTGTGCTATACCTCCTGTTTAACGTGTGTGTATCCTAAAATTATCTGTGACATTCTGTGTACTTTATTTGCACATACACTTACAAAACCTGTGCTACTGTAAGTGTGACATACTTGCAAGCATATATACCATCTAATATGCGCAAGGCGAGCAGTAAGGGACTGGTAAGTGGCCGTGCTGCTGATGGTGCACGCAGAGGCCGTGGCCCTGGGCGCGGTGAAACTGTGCCTGCTGCCAGAGCACAAGAAACACACTCATCTATGATACCTAGCTTCATGTCCGAGTTTGCAGGGCGGTGCAGGACACCACTCTCGAAGTCAGACCAGTGCGACCAGGTGGTCAGTTGGTTAAGCTTCCACAAAGTCCAGTCTCAGTAGCCAAGAGTCTGGTCAACAAAATTCCCACCCTGATACTCCTTCCACCCACCATGAAGAGTCTTGGCAAACAAGAGATCCCACACTCGGATATTCCAAGAAACTGTTTTCATCGCCATTTCTTAATTTGGGCCTCTCGCCAAGCCCGCTTGAAGAGGGACATTAGGAGATCTTGTGCCCTGATTCCCAAACTCTGGAGCATCCACAGTCAGATGAAGATGACGGTGGGGAACGGCAATTAGTGTTTCACAAGGTAGATGATGATGAGACACAGTTGCCAATAAGTCAACCGCAATTAGTGTCTCAAGAGGTTCATGATGAGGCTGAGACACAGTTGTCAATAACTGAGGTTGTTGTTAGGTCAACAAGTCAGGAGGATGACCAGAGTGAGGAAGTGGAAGAGGAGGTGCTGGACAATGACGTCACTGACGCAACCTGGGAAGGTGGCAAGCCGAGCGAGAACAGCAGTACAAAGGGGGAGGGATCCGCAGCACCGCAACAGGCTGGAAGAGGCAGTAGGGTGGCAAAAGGGAGAAGGTGGGCCACACCAAACAGGCCCACAACTGTTCCCCGGAGCACCCTCTTGCGGCAATCTCTCTTGCCAAGGGGTAGGTGTTCCGCAGTCTGGCGCTTTTTTTAGGAAAGTGCGGACGATAAAAGAATTGTCATTTGCAACCTGTGCATACCAAAATGAGCAGGGGTGTGAACACAAGCAACCTCACCACCACCAGCATGATCTGCCACATGGCATCAAAGCACCTGAATAGGTGGGCCGAATGCCTGGGTCCACAACCAGTGTCTGCGGGTCACACCACTGCCTCCTCTTCCCCTGTGTTACGTGCTGGCCAATCCCCTGTCCAAGACGCAGGCCCGGATGCCTCCTGCCCTGCACCTGAACCTTCGCAAGCACCATCAGCTAGCACATCCACTTCTGTGTCCCAGCGCAGCGTACAGATGTCTATACCCCAGGTCTTTGAACAAAAGTGCAAATACCCACCCACAGACCATAGCACTAAATGCGCACCTTTCTAAATTGCTGGCCCTAGAAATGTTGCCATTTAGGCTTGTGGACACTGAGCCTTTCCACAGCCTGATGGCGGCGGCTGTCCCGCGGTACTCTATCCCCAGACGCCAATATTTTTCACGGTGTGCAGTCCCAGCCTTACACCAGCATGTGTCCCGTAACATCACCCGTGCTCTGACCACCCGTAATTAAGAAAGGTCCACTTAACGACTGACACATGGACAAGTGCTTTTAGTTTTTACCTGTTCAGTGTGGATGGGTAGAAGAGGAGGAAGAGGATGAGGAGATTGAGAGTCATCCTCCTGATGAGGACAGCAAAGTTTTGTCTGTTGAGACTCTGGCACACATGGCTGACTTTATGTTAGGCTGCCTTTCCCGTGACCCTCGCATTGTAAGCATTTTGGCCAACATCGATTACTGGTTGTTAACCATTCTCGACCCCCGCTACAAAGAGAACTTCTCATTTCTGATTCCTGTGGTGCAGAGGACGAGCAAAATGGTTCAATACCAGAAGGTCCTTGTGAAAAAAATTGCTCCAAAAGTTTATAGCTGACAATGCTGGTTGGAGAGTACGTAGTTCCTTGGCCAATCGAGGAGGGGTAGACGAGGGGAACAAACAGCAGTTCCAACACAGGCAGGACAACACTCTGCAAGGCCTGGAACAGTTTTATGACACCCCGCTAGCACCCTCCACCTGATGCGCGGCCTAGTGTCACAAGGAGGGAAAAAGTTTGAAAGATGGTGAAGGAGTATGTAGCAGACCGTGTCAGCATCCTCAGTGATCCCTGTGTGCCTTACAACTATTTGGTGTCCAAGCTCGACACGTGGCACGAACTGGCGCTCTACGCCTTAGAGTGCTGGCCTGCCCCGCCGCCAGCATTTTGTCAGAGCGTGTATTTAGTGCTGCTGGGGGCATAATAACTGATAAGCGCATCCGCCTGTTAACTGAAAATCCTGCTCCTCCTCATCATCCTACAATTTACGACTCATAAAAATGAACAAGGCCTGGATTGCCCCTGGCTTCTCTACACCACCAGAGGAAAGCGGCTGAACATAAAGGCACTCTAAATGTGGCTTTTATGGTGTATTGAATACACTGTATTCCCATGCACCCCTTCCACCACTAAAAAGGGTATATGGTTCAATCTCCCTTTTCTCGTCCTCCTCCATCATATCAACATGCTTATTAGGCTGCCCTCGCTCCTAATGTTTTAGAGGGTCAGCTCAGCAGCGGGCCCTCACCCATAATGTTTTAGAGGGTCACCAGTAGACCCTCACCCATAATGTTTTTGAGGGTCACCAGCAGGCCCTCAACCATAATGTTTTAGAGGGTTAGCTCAGCAACAGACCCTCACCCCCAAATTTTTTGATGGTCAGCTCAGCAGCAGGCCCTCGCCCACAACATTTTTTAGATGGTCAGCTCGACAGCAGGCCATCGCCCCCAAAACCTTTTTTAAATGGTGAGCTCTGCAACAGGCCCTCACCCACAAACTTTTTGGGATGGTCAGCTCGGCAGCAGGCCCTCGCCCACAATTTTTTTTTAGATGGTCAGCTCAGCAGCAGGCCCTCGCCCATAATGTTTTAGATGGTCAGCTCAGCAGCAGACCCTTACCCCTAATGTTTTAGATGGTCAGATCAGCAGCAGGCCCTCGCCCCTAATGTTTGAGAAGGTCACCAGCAGGCCCTTGCTCCTAATGTTTTTAAGGGTCACCAGCAGGCCATTAATCATAATTTTTCAAGGGTGTGTATGATGCCCTCCTTTATGTGTAATAAAGGGTGTATTGGAGTGCCGATTCCTTGTAGTTTTTGGCAGCCCTTTCCCTTAGTGCATAGGCTTTATGAGTGTAGGAGTCCCACTACCTAAACAATTGTACCACAATGTGAATGAGGCCATCCTTTATGTGATATACAGGTTGTATCGGAGTGTCTCTTCCTTGTAATTTTTGGCAGCACTTGCACTTTATATACAAGTGCAGATGCGTCCTCTCTTACCTGATGTCCAAACTGGAAGTGGTGTCAATTTTGTCCTGACAACAAAGCAATATCACATCGCAAGACTGTAACTAAACTCTAAAAAGCTGCAATACACATCACAACCACTGGGCGATGAGTGCTCCACATTTAGCTTATTGTTAAGCTGCAGAAAGCTAGCCTCAAATATGAGATATTTAGCAGCAGACCTAGCTAGATTTGGTGAGATCTATTGAGAATATTAAATGTGCGAAAGTCAAACACATGAGAATAAAGGAACACTAAATCCAGAATCCAAATATCATGTGTGATACTGCCTGCTTAGCTGTGTATCTAATCATATCATGTGTGATACTGTCTGCTCAGCTGCGTATCTAATCATATTATGTGTGATACTGCCTGCTGAGTTGTGTATCTAATCATATCATGTGTAATACTGTCTGCGGAGCCGGGTATATCTGTAATTTTGCCTTGTGTGATATTGTCTGGTCTGCTGTGTATCTAATCCTAGCATGTGTGATACTGTCTGCAGAGTTGTGTATCTAAGCCTATCATGTGTGATACTGTCTGCAGAGTTGTGTATCTAAGCCTATTGTGTGTGATACTGCCTGCTGAGCTGTGTAGCTAATCCGATCATGTGTGATACTTTCTGCTAAACTGTGTATCTAATCCTATCATGTGTGATACTTCATGCTGAGCTGTGTATCTAAACCTATCATGTGTGATACTGTCTGTTAAGCTGCGTAACTAATCCTACCATGTGTGATACGTTCTGCTAAGATGTGTATCTAATCCTGTCATGTGTGATAATTTCTGCTGAGTTGTGTATCTATTCCTATCATATGTGATACTGCCTGCTGAACTGTGTATCTAATCCTATTCTGTGTGATACTGTCTGCTAAGATGCGTATCTAATCCCATTATGTGTGATACTGTCTGCTGAGCTGTGTATCTAATCCTGTTGTGTGTGATACTGTCTGCTATGCTGTGTATCTAATCCCATTGTGTGTGATACTGACTGCTGAGCTGTGTATCTAATCCTATCATGTGTGATACTGCCTGCTGAGCTGCATATCTAATCCTATTATGTGTGATACAGTGGCTCATTTTACATTCCCAGGTTTTTCTGTCTCTATCATTCTTACAATTCCCTCTAGAGAGGAAGGTTTTATGTTAAGGAACAGATATGAGCAGGAGGTCAGATGGAGGGAGAGATAAGAAGTTCCTTGCTGGGTGCAGGGGTTTTCGGCAGTGCAGCAAAATAGGGGTAATAGTTGTGGAAAGCAGAAACATTGTTTGCAGTGTATATTTCATCAGTTACAATTCTGGTATAATTTGATTTTGTGCACTTAGGAAGTTTGCTTTTTGGATGAAGACCAATGTCTCAGAAGAACTAAAACCTTACATTTCCAATTCTAGGTGTGAACAATAGAGGAGGGGCTGTATTTAACTTAATCGGGGACTAATCAAAGAGCAGGTGGATACAATGGTGAATAGTCAGAGGAAACAAACAGGTAATAAAGAGGCAGGACATGGAGACTGGAACCTTGACATAAGCAGTAAATATGAGGCCTGGACACTTAGATGATGGGAAATTTGTCAGAGGCTGTAATGCTGAATGCTGACATACCAGGGCTAAACACAGCCGATTTTCAGCCAAAGCCAGAAGTATTGATCCTTCCTTTACTGTATATTTCTAATTCCTTTCTAATCCATTTCTGTAGGCAGGTCTGCTTCAAATCCTCATCCAAAAAACTTTGTGTATTTAGCCTTAGTGCATTCACATGACCATATTTTTGGTCTGCATCCGATCCACATTTTTTGAGGACCCATTAATTTCAATGGGGGCAAAAAAGATGTGGACAACACCATGTGCTGCCTGCATCTGAATGTCTGTTCTGTGGCCCCCCAAGAATATAGAACCTGTCCTATTCTTGTATGCTTTGCAGGGGGAATTTTCCATTGGCAATACAGGGTGGTCAATATATATTTATTGGCAAAGCACGCAATATGAGGAGGGAGGTCGAAAGAGGATTATATATTGGCACTACTGGTGGAAACGGAGGAGCATTAAACACTAGAGCCATTAAATATATATATATATATATATATATATATATATACAGTACAGACCAAAAGTTTGGACATACCTTCTCATTCAAAGAGTTTTCTTTATTTTCATGACTATGAAAATTGTAGATTCACACTGAAGGCATCAAAACTATGAATTAACACATGTGTGGAATTATATACATAACAAAAAAGTGTGAAACAACTGAAAATATGTCATATTCTAGGCTCTTCAAAGTAGCCACCTTTTGCTTTGATTACTGCTTTACACACTCTTGGCATTCTCTTGATGAGCTTCAAGAGGTAGTCACCTGAAATGTTTTTCACTTCACAGGTGTGCCCTGTCAGGTTTAATAAGTGGGATTTCTTGCCTTATAAATGGGGTTGGGACCATCAGTTGCGTTGTGAAGTCAGGTGTATACACAGCTGATAGTCCTACTGAATAGACTGTTAGAATTTGTATTATGGCAAGAAAAAAGCAGCTAAGTAAAGAAAAACGAGTGGCCATCATTACTTTAAGAAATGAAGGTCAGTCAGTCAGCCGAAAAATTGGGAAAACTTTGAAAGTAAGGGCTATTTGACCATGAAGGAGAGTGATGGGGTGCTGCGCCAGATGACCTGGCCTCCACAGTCACCGGACCTGAATCCAATCGAGATGGTTTGGGGTGAACCGGACCGCAGAGTGAAGGCAAAAGGGCCAACAAGTGCTAAGCATCTCTGGGAACTCCTTCAAGACTGTTGGAAGACCATTTCAGGTGAAGCTCATCAAGAGAATGCCAAGAGTGTGCAAAGCAGTAATCAAAGCAAAAGGTGGCTACTTTGAAGAACCTAGAATATGACATATTTTCAGTTGTTTCCCACTTGTTTGTTATGTATATAATTCCACATGTGTTATTTCATAGTTTTGATGCCTTCATAGTCATGAAAATAAAGAAAACTCTTTGAATGAGAAGGTGTGTCCAAACTTTTGGTCTGTACTGTATATATATATATTTATATATACAGACACTTCATGGGGCATTTTAATACAGTACAGGGGAGTTACAACTGCAGAGGGCATTAGAACTACATGGGGACCTGCAGGGGCGGCATTATAAATACTGAGGGCACTATGGTGATATTATTACTTAGTAATCGTTGCGTTGCTCGTTATTGAAGGAGACCGCTGCTATTAAATGTAGCGATCTCCTTCATACTATTGGGAGGAGCAAACACTAATGCCATCGCTCCTCCCCATATAGAATAGGTTGGGAAAGGGTTAAATTACTCACAGTCCCAAAGTTGTATTTTACACTTCTGATTGTAAAGTACATTTTTTATACCTTTTACTATAATATTATTATTATATTTTTTTCTAAAAATAAGCACCGCCTCAGGGACCCAAGATAATAAGAATGTTTTGTGTTATGTTTTCCAATAGCAACATGAATGGGCTTCTGTAACTTATTTAACTTGTAATCAGGCATCATCCACAAGACAGGGAAATACAGGCACTGAAATACATCAGCACCTCCCCCACCTCTCTTTTCTCAGCAGTGGCTGGAGTGTATGGTATGTACACTAAGCAGAGCTCCTTACTTATGTATCTGTATAAGACTCTATACAGATACATACAATAGCTTCATAGACAATATCACACAAGGTAAGATTAAAAACACAGCTCAGCAGACAATATCACACTCTATACACATACATATAATAGCTTCATAGACAGTATCACACCTAATAGGATTAGATACACAGCTCAGCAGACAGTATCACACATGAAAGGATTAGATACACAGCTCAGCAGACAGTATCAAACACAATAGGCTTAGACAGTTTAGTAGTTAAGCAGCCAACCCGGAAGGAGGTCATTTTAGATTTAGTATTCACAAATGGGAATTTGGTATCTGATATTACTGTAGGGGAAAGCTTGGGATCTAGTGATCACCAGTCAGTGTAGTTTACTATAAGTACAGTGACTGAGTCACACCACACAAAAATAAAAGTTTTAGATTTTAGAAAAACTGACTTTTCAAAAATTAGATTAGTGGTATACGAGTCCCTAATCAGACTGGAACATTTTAAGTGGAGTCCAGGAGAAATGGGACTACTTAAAAGTGGCACTATTGAAGGCAACAGATAATTGCATTAGGCTTGTCAGTAAAAGCAAATAAAGGAAGAGACCACTGTGGTACTCAGCAGAAGTGGCCAAAATCATTAAAAACAAAAAGATAGCATTTAGTAATCATATATATATACATATATATATATATATATATATATATATATATATATATGTATGAAGGGTGACAGGGAAACTTATAAGATTAGGCAGAGAGAAGCCAAGCAAGTTATAAGAGCTTCTAAAGCACAGGCAGAAGAGAAATTAGCTCAGTCAGTGAAAAAAGGCGATAAGGCATTCTTCAGATACATAAATGAAAAAAAGGAAATTAAAACAATAAATTACCAAATTAAAAACAAAAGAAGGAAGGTATATGAAAGAAGATAAAGAACTAGCTGACTGCCTCAATGAATACTTATGTTTAATTTTTGCAAAGGGTAATGAAGGAAAAGGACCTCAGTTAGGGAGGAAGACTAATGAATCTTTTGATGCATGTGTCTTTACAGAGGAAGAGGTTCTAAGTCAGCTGTCAAAAAATAATACAAATAAGTCACAGGGGCCTGGTGGGATACACCCAAACCCACTAAAAGAGCTTAGCGGTGTACTAGCAAAACCATTACCAGATTTATTTAAGAGAAAATAATAGGTTGTCTTCCCAGGATAGATAACTGCGTGTGCAGTTCTCCTGGATACTGCTCAAAATTGAAACAATACTAAAGGAAGGGGAGCAGTGACAAATTAAAACTTAGCTTTTAATAGATATAAATTCTCCCTAGACAGAGAATAAAAGACCCCTTACAAACATAAATAGACACATATGTGTAGGCCCTAAATTGGTGTGATACCAAAAATGGTGTGTTGCCATTTGTGGTATCACACTAATGCCGATTTTACAAAAGGGGGTTGTTGTCTCTGCGTTACACTCAGACCTGGAGAGGATTGTGTTGGAGGCTCAGGGGGACGCCTCGGTCTCCTGCCCCCCAGGAAAGTTGTTTGTGCCTTTGAGTATGCACCTTGAAATATTAAAAGAACACCATAACTCTGCACTTGCTGGGCACCCTGCTAGTAGGGAAACCTCTAAACTATTGTCTAGTCATTTTTTGCGGCCAAGGTTGCACCAGGATACAATTGATTTTGTGTCTACCTGCGCGACCTGTGCATGTGCTGAAGTCACTCATTCTCGTCCAGTGGGGTCTCTGTTGCCACTGGTCATTCCCAACAGACCGTGGACACACCTGTTGATGGATTTTATTAATGACCTACCTGTATCTGCAGTTAAAACTGTTATCTTGGTAGTAGTAGACAGGTTCAGTAAAAAGGTGCATTTTATTGCCTTACCCAAGTTGCCAAATGCTAAAACCCTGGCTCAGGTTTTTATCAGTGAAATTGTGAAGCTTTACGGGGTCCCTTCCAATGCTGTTTCGGATCAGGGAGCTCCATTTTTTTCAAAATTTTGGAGAGCTTTTTGTTCTCGTCTTAGGGTACATTTGTCCTTTTCCTCAGTCTTCCATCTGCAGTCGAGGGGCCAGACTGAATGTACCAACCAAAACCTAGAGACTTACCTTAGGTGTTTTGTGTCTTAAAATCAGGAGGAATGGTCATCTTACTTACCTTTAGCAGAGTTTGCTATAAGCAATCGCCATCAAGAATCAACTGGTTGGTCACTATTTTTTAGTGCATATGGTTTTCATCCTCAATTCAGTGAGGGGGAGCATTCTGGAATCCCTGAAGAAGAACAGTTTACGTCATCACTCTCTTCTGTATGGTGAAAGGTTCAAAGCAATTTGAAAATATGGCAGGCAGATATAAACGTATGGCTGATAAAAAGAACGTTCACCAGGTCCGGACCTAGGGGTGAATGAATGTGTGGTTGTCGACTAGAAATATTAAGTTAAAGGCTCCATCATGGAAATGTGGTCCTAGGTTTATCGGTCCTCATAAAATAGTCGGCGTCATTAACCCCATGGCATTTCGCCTGAAACTTAGAAAATTCATAATGTAATTAATAAATCATTGCTCAAAAAGTATGTTGCACCTCCAGAACAATCACCGTTATCGCCCCCTTCAATTATTGTCGATGGCAATTTGGAGTTTCAGGTGGCAAGAATTGTTGATTCTCATTTTGTCCATCTCTCCCTTCAATATCTGATGCATTGGAGGGGTAACGTCCGGAAGAAAGAATGTGGGTGCCAGCGTCGGAAGTAAATGCCAGCAGGTTAATTCATTCTTTCCACATTTCACATTCGGAGAAACCTGGTCCTGAGTGTCCGGTGGCTCCTCGTATAAAAGAGGTACTGTCACAAGGGTGTCACGACCTATCGCTGACCCTGTTGTTCCTGGGGTCAGAAGGTCGCATCGGGTGGCTATTTGCTCGGTTTCAAGAGATCGCTCCATGACTTAGTGGTGGTAATGGATTCCAGTCCAGGTTTTCCTGCTTAGTTTTGTCCCATTTAGGAAGCTGTAGCTTTAAATTTCAGCTGTTCTCTGTCAGCCACTCCCAGCTACTATATATTCTCCCTTTCTGCTTCCCTTGTTGCCAGATATAGACCTTCCTTCCAGATCTTTTTCTATTCTGATCTCTGGTGGAGTTGGAGTTGCTGTGGAGCTGTTGGAACTGGTGCTGTCAGATCTCCGGTTCTCTCCTGTTTGTTGTCTCCGTTCTGGGATTGTTTGTGGTGCTTGTGTTGTTTGTCCTTTCCCTGTTGTTACCCTAGTTGTCAGTGGTGAGGACTAGTGCTCCTGCCTCCCTATTCACTACCTAGGGCAGTGGTGGGCAAACTTTTTTGTAAACTGAGCCAAATATTGCCAAAACCACGATTTAATTTTTTTTTCGAGAGCCACATTTTTAAAACCTAAAATATTGTGTCACCAGTACCAGTTAGGGCTCATGCACACAACCGGGTCCGCAATACACGGGCATTGGCCGGGTGCAGCCCGCATCAAGGACCCATTCACTTCAATGGGTCCAGGATCCGGGATATGAGTGCTACAGAGTGCTTCTGGCTGTGCCTCCGCACCGCAAAAAAGTAGCACATGCACTACTTTTTTGTGTGCAGCCCACATCATGGACCTATTCACTTCAGCATGCGCTACTCCGCGATCCTCATAGAAACATAGAAACATAGAATGTGTCGGCAGATAAGAACCATTTGGCCCATCTAGTCTGCCCAATATATCTGAATCCTATGAATAGTCCCTGGCCCTATCTTATATGAAGGATAGCCTTATGCCTATCCCATGCATGCTTAAACTCCTTCACTGTATTTGCAGCTACCACTTCTGCAGGAAGGCTATTCCATGCATCTACTACTCTCTCAGTAAAGTAATACTTCCTTATATTACTTTTAAACCTTTGCCCCTCTAATTTAAAACTGTGTCCTCTTGTAGCAGTTTTTCTTCTTTTAAATATGCTCTCCTCCTTTACCGAGTTGATTCCCTTTATGTATTTAAAAGTTTCTATCATATCCCCTCTGTCTCTTCTTTCTTCCAAGCTATACATATTAAGGTCCTTTAACCTTTCCTGGAGCTGCCCCATGGTCTGTGTCCGTGCATTGCGGACCGCAGCACAGGCACGGTGCCCTTACATTCGTGGGCATGAGCCCAGAGTGTGTTTTTACACACTTTTATATGTACTTTCTTTTATTTGGATCTTGATTATCATTTCATTTTATCTTGATTATTTTTTACTTTTATTAAAGTTGTCTGCATATGTGGATGTAATGTGGATGACGCACTTATAGGGGATATCTGTGGATGATGCACTTATGGGCGATATCTGCGGATGAAGCACTTATGGGGGATATCTGTGGATGACGCACTTATGGGGGATATCTGTGGGTGACACATATATAGCATAAGATGCTATATACAGACGTGGACAAAATTGTTGGTACCCTTTGGTCAATGAAAGAAAAAGTCACAATGGTCACAGAAATAACTTTAATCTGACAAAAGTAATAATAAATTAAAATTCTATAAATGTTAACCAATGAAAGTCAGACATTGTTTTTCAACCATGCTTCAACAGAATTATGTAAAAAAATAAACTCATGAAACAGGCATGGACAAAAATGATGGTACCCCTAGAAAACACAGAACATAATGTGACCAAAGGGACATGTTAATTCAAGGTGTGTCCACTAATTAGCATCACAGGTGTCTACAACCTTGTAATCAGCCATTGGGCCTATATATATGGCTCCAGGTAATCACTGTGTTGTTTGGTGATATGGTGTGTACCACACTCGACATGGACCAGAGGAAGCAAAGGAAAGAGCTGTCTCAAGAGATCAGAAAGAAAATTATAGACAAGCATGTTAAAGGTAAAGGCTATAAGACCATCTCCAAGCAACTAGATGTTCCTGTGAGTACAGTTGCACATATTATTCATAAGTTTAAGATCCATGGGACTGTAGCCAACCTCCCTGGACGTGGCCGCAGGAGGAAAATTGATGACAAATCTAAGAGACGGATAATCCGAATGGTAACAAAAGAGCCTAGAAAGACTTCTAAAGAGATTCAAGGTGAACTTCATGCTCAAGGAACATCAGTGTCAGATCGCACCATCCGTCGTTGTTTGAGCCAAAGTGGACTACATGGGAGACGACCAAGGAGGACACCATTGTTGAAAACGAATCATAAAAAAGCAAGACTGGAATATGCCAAACTACATGTTGACAAGCCACAAAGCTTCTGGGAGAATGTCCTGTGGACAGATGAGACAAAAATCGAAGTTTTTGCCAAGGCACATCAGCTGTATGTTCACAGACGAAAAAATGAAGCATATCAAGAAAAGAACACTGTCCCTACTGTGAAACATGGAGGAGGCTCTGTTATGTTCTGGGGCTGCTTTGCTGCGTCTGGCACAGGGTGTCTTGAATCTGTGCAGGGTACAATGAAATCTCAAGACTATCAAGGAATTCTAGAGAGAAATGTACTAGCCAGTGTCAGAAAGCTTGGTCTCAGTCGCAGGTCATGGGTCTTGCAACAGGACAATGACCCAAAACACACCGCTAAAAACACCCAAGAATGGCTAAGAGGAAAAAATTGGACTATTCTAAAGTGGCCTTCTATGAGCCCTGACCTCAATCCTATTGAGCATCTTTGGAAGGAGCTGAAACATGCAGTCTGGAAAAGGCACCCTTCAAACCGGACACAACTGGAGCAGTTTGCTCATGAGGAGTGGGCCAAAATACCTGCTGAGAGGTGCAGATGTCTCATTGACAGTTACAGGAAGCGTTTGATTGCAGTGATTGCCTCAAAAGGTTGCGCAACAAAATATTAAGTTAGGGGTACCATCATTTTTGTCCATGCCTGTTTCATGAGTTTATTTTTTTACATAATTCTGTTGAAGCATGGTTGAAAAACAATGTCTGACTTTCATTGGTTAACATTTATAGAATTTTAATTTATTATTACTTTTGTCAGATTAAAGTTATTTCTGTGACCATTGTGACTTTTTCTTTCATTGACCAAAGGGTACCAACAATTTTGTCCACGTCTGTATGTGTCATCCACAGATATCCCCCCATAAGTGCCCTCCACAGATATCCCCCATAAGTGCCTTCTAGTAAGTAAAGTAATGTATTAGTGGGGGGAAGGGAGGAGGCAGCGACACTTGCGGCGGGGCCGGTGCAGTGCCCGGCGCTGTGCACACACCGGGGTAAGCTCCTACCTTTATGCTGCAGGACATTTCGCTCCTCCTGAGTGGTGGCCTCTTCACCACTCCTCGCATGGCCGGCAGTGGGCAGCCGAACTACAGCGCCGCTGCCCGCCCTTATGCTGCTGTGCGCAGCGTGACATCTCTCCCTCCGTCATGCGCCTCCTGCCCCGCCTGCCTGCTTTATTCATAAAGTGGAAGGAGCAGACAGATGGGGCAGGAGGCGCATGACGGACATTTTGCAAGCAGCTTGAGCGGCGCGATATGGCTGTGCGACCGCCCACCCGCCAGCCCGCACCAAAGAGCCGCAGTGAAGGTTCTAAAGAGCCGCTTGTGGCTCGAGAGCCGCACTTTGCCGACCACTGACCTAGGGCTTATTTCAGGGTAAGCCAGGGACAAGGCACGTGATCGGCGTACGGGTTACCAGCCCGTCTAGGGATGTCAGGGCAGCCAGTTGCCAGTGCTAGGTGAGTTAGGGGTCACCACTCCTCCCTCTCCCTAGTGAAAGTTTACTCCCCTCTGCGCCGGACGTCTATTACCTGCCATATCAGATGTGATAGTAGTTTACAAAATGGGGTCACTTTTGGGGAGTTTCTACTCTAGGGGTGCATAAGGGGGTCTTTAAATGTCACATGGCAACTTAAAATTATCCCAGCGACATCTGCCCTTCAAAATCCATATGGCGCTCCTTTCCCTCTGCGCCCTGCTGTGTGGCCATACAGCAGTATGTGGGGCGCTTCTGTAAAATGCAGAATCAGGGTAATGCATATTGAGCTTTCTTTGGATGTTAACCCTTGCTGTGTTACAGGGAAAAATAGATAAAAATGGAAAATCTGCAAAAAATTTGAAATTCTGAAAATTCACCACCATTTTCCTTTCATTCTTGTGGAACACCTAAAGGGTTAACAAAGTTTGTAAAATCAGTTTTGAATAACTTGAAGGGTTTAATTTCTAAAATGGGTTCATTTATGGGTGGTTTCTACTATGTAAGCCCCACAAAGTGACTTCAAAACTGAACTGAACCGGTCCTTAAAAAGTGGGTTTTCTTAAATATTTTAAGAATTGCTTCTAAGTTTTTGAAAAATAAACTGACATTTACAAAATGATGCCAACATGAAGTAGACATCTGGGAAATATACAGTAACAACTATTTTAGGAGGTATCACAATCTGCTTTAAAAGCAGAGATATTCAAATTTCAAAAATTTAGAATTTTTCCAAATTTTCTATAAATTTTGGATTTTTTTTATAAATAAAGGTGAAACATATTGACTCAAATTTACCACTAGCATGAAGTACAAAATGTCGCGAGAAAACAATCTCAGAATCGCTTATATGAGTAAAAGTGTTCCATAGTTATTACCAAATAAAGTGAAACATGTCAGATTTGCAAAATGTGGCTTGGTCCTTATGGTAAAAACGGGCTTGGTCTTGATGATGAAAAATGGCTTAAGGGGTTAAACATAGTCTAATATGAGTTTACAGTAAAAAAGTCACTAGTATCTGTATCTGTAATCTTTCAATGCGATGTGGGAAGATCACAGAAGCAAGTAAATCAAGAAAGTGGAAAACCGCGCTGCTTGAAACACCTCCTCCCTTCTTTGTACGGGTTACAAAAGGCACGGGGAAGGATCTGCAAGGGGCATACCCAAGGATCCCTCCTCTCTCTAACACTCCTGTGGGTAATTAAAGGTCGCAACAATAGTGAAGCCCAGACTGCCACCGTCACGTGTAAAGATTTATTGTACTTACAACAGTATCTTTGATAAAACGCATAAAACAATGGTATGCACACTTCAGTATCGCCCGACCGGGTTTCGCTGTCACGCTGATTTTACAGATCACCGCTGGATCCCTATTGACTACATAGGAATCCGGCAGTGACCTGGCCACTTTCTGGCATAAATACTAGGTACAGATATTCAAAAAATTCATGAATTCTCAAAGTGCTGATATTCGCGATTAAAATTTGCTATTCGAATATTCGCGCTCAACACTACTGATGAAAGTCAGGAAATGTGTATGTAGCATGGAACATGGATTGGATGGTGTCTTTCTAGCATCTCTTTCTTTACTCCCAATGGGCACTTTAGTTAATATTACATAATTTCAACAAAGCTGTCCTGGACATTTTACAGACAACCAATTTGACAAGTCATTCTGCATGTGTATAGTCTTCAGGCACATATGCCATGTTGTGTGATACCATTTTAATTAAGAAAGGTAATGGCTTGTGACTACCTGATTTTATTTTATTTTTTAACAGTCTGGTAATCCGAGTATCTAGGAATATTATAACAGCTCATTGTGGCTAAAACAATGAGATATTCAAGTAACCTTGTGCAAGAAATTAAACAATGCTGACAGCATTAGAAAATGAGAGTTAGTTAACAATATTTTTTCTATAAGCATTATCATTCTATCAACTCAAAAAGCAATCTTGGTAACTATAAGAGTGGAAAAAACAAAATGAGAACTTCTATGTATGAATTATAGCCTGCCCTGCTAAGCAAATACAGATAACATTAGGATGAAAGAGAGGCTCCTTCTTTAGAGCCACTGTAAAGATACTATTAGTGTTATTATGATCATTTGGGGTCCCAACTCTGGGACCTGTCTTAATCCTAAGAATGAATAGGCTGCAGCTCTGATTTAGTGCTATTCCCCTTCAACGTCTTTCTCTGCACAGCGGTACTCCACCCACCTGTAGTGCAGGGGAACTACAGCACTGCTCCAGCATCTGGGGGCGCCACTGTAACAGGAAAAACAGTGAAGGGGCCACAGCACTGAATAAGGATCATTGGGGCCCTGAAGGTCAGACACACGCTGATCATAAGGAATAAAAATTGTGCAATTAATTGACCTATTAATGGATTCCAGAATATCAGACCAACTGCAGTAACATCATGCGTCTATTTCCTTTCTAAAAACTCACAAACAATTGGTTCAGCAAAATTTTCAAATAGGCTCCAGATTGTGAAACAGCAGGAAGATAATTCTCCAACTTAAAAAATGGAAATCATAGAGAACCAAACAAATTATGCAGTATTTTATTTATAAAGTTGTCACACATGCAGCTTTTTAGAGCCAAAGTCAAAAGTGGATATAGTAGGAAGGAGAATTTAACAGTTTTCCTTTATTTCATTTGAATCAGTCCTGGTTTTGGATCAATTATGGTTAGTACAAAAAAATATATACATTTGCGATTCCAGGCAAGGGCAGACCAGCCTAGGGACCTGAATTCAGAATACTACTACGGTAATTGCTGGGCTGCACCTATACTTTCCATTGTTTTAAATGGCAAGTACAAGTGCAACCTGGCAATTATCGGTAGTCCATATGTGGATTCCAAGGCTTGACCATAGTGAGATTTGGGGAACAAGTGCAGACCAACAATTAAGTCATCTGTATATGGATCCAGTGGCCTGGCTACAAAATGTAAGGAATATATATATACAGACGTGGACAAAATTGTTGGTACCCTTTGGTCAATGAAAGAAAAAGTCACAATGGTCACAGAAATAACTTTAATCTGACAAAAGTAATAATAAATTAAAATTCTATAAATGTTAACCAATGAAAGTCAGACATTGTTTTTCAACCATGCTTCAACAGAATTATGTAAAAAAATAAACTCATGAAACAGGCATGGACAAAAATGATGGTACCCCTAGAAAACACAGAACATAATGTGACCAAAGGGACATGTTAATTCAAGGTGTGTCCACTAATTAGCATCACAGGTGTCTACAACCTTGTAATCAGCCATTGGGCCTATATATATGGCTCCAGGTAATCACTGTGTTGTTTGGTGATATGGTGTGTACCACACTCGACATGGACCAGAGGAAGCAAAGGAAAGAGCTGTCTCAAGAGATCAGAAAGAAAATTATAGACAAGCATGTTAAAGGTAAAGGCTATAAGACCATCTCCAAGCAACTAGATGTTCCTGTGAGTACAGTTGCACATATTATTCATAAGTTTAAGATCCATGGGACTGTAGCCAACCTCCCTGGACGTGGCCGCAGGAGGAAAATTGATGACAAATCTAAGAGACGGATAATCCGAATGGTAACAAAAGAGCCTAGAAAGACTTCTAAAGAGATTCAAGGTGAACTTCATGCTCAAGGAACATCAGTGTCAGATCGCACCATCCGTCGTTGTTTGAGCCAAAGTGGACTACATGGGAGACGACCAAGGAGGACACCATTGTTGAAAACGAATCATAAAAAAGCAAGACTGGAATATGCCAAACTACATGTTGACAAGCCACAAAGCTTCTGGGAGAATGTCCTGTGGACAGATGAGACAAAAATCGAAGTTTTTGCCAAGGCACATCAGCTGTATGTTCACAGACGAAAAAATGAAGCATATCAAGAAAAGAACACTGTCCCTACTGTGAAACATGGAGGAGGCTCTGTTATGTTCTGGGGCTGCTTTGCTGCGTCTGGCACAGGGTGTCTTGAATCTGTGCAGGGTACAATGAAATCTCAAGACTATCAAGGAATTCTAGAGAGAAATGTACTAGCCAGTGTCAGAAAGCTTGGTCTCAGTCGCAGGTCATGGGTCTTGCAACAGGACAATGACCCAAAACACACCGCTAAAAACACCCAAGAATGGCTAAGAGGAAAAAATTGGACTATTCTAAAGTGGCCTTCTATGAGCCCTGACCTCAATCCTATTGAGCATCTTTGGAAGGAGCTGAAACATGCAGTCTGGAAAAGGCACCCTTCAAACCGGACACAACTGGAGCAGTTTGCTCATGAGGAGTGGGCCAAAATACCTGCTGAGAGGTGCAGATGTCTCATTGACAGTTACAGGAAGCGTTTGATTGCAGTGATTGCCTCAAAAGGTTGCGCAACAAAATATTAAGTTAGGGGTACCATCATTTTTGTCCATGCCTGTTTCATGAGTTTATTTTTTTACATAATTCTGTTGAAGCATGGTTGAAAAACAATGTCTGACTTTCATTGGTTAACATTTATAGAATTTTAATTTATTATTACTTTTGTCAGATTAAAGTTATTTCTGTGACCATTGTGACTTTTTCTTTCATTGACCAAAGGGTACCAACAATTTTGTCCACGTCTGTATATATGTATATATAGAAAAGGAAGAATGTGGCAGCACCAATGTATAGAAAATAGATAAAACGGGTGCTACGTCCAGGGTTGTCACTGCTTACCCAAAGTATGTAGATGGAAACGGACAGCACATCCAATAGAAAAATTCAAACATTTTTATTCGACCACAGTGACACAGTGAGGCGACGTTTCGGCTCAAAACGTTTTGAGCCGAAACGTCGCCTCCCTGTGCCACTGTGGTCGAATAAAAATGTTTGAATTTTTCTATTGGATGTGCTGTGCGTTTCCATCAATATATATATATATATATATATATATATATATATAGTGACACAGTGAGATGTTTGATCTGGAAAAATAGGTATTTTCCTCCCAGCATGTGCTGCTAGGCTGATTTACAGTCAGGTGAGGTCAAATACAGGACCAAATTTTAAATGGCGGTCCGGATTTTTGCAGCACCTGTCTGTACTTAAATAGGCAGCTGGGCTCAGAAGCCAGCTCTCTGTGTTGGGATCTGGGAGATTTGTGTCTGGATGAAGGCTTGCTACCTGTGTTGGCGTGAAAACAGGTTGGTGCTGCTATCAGCAAGGACCCTTTGAGGCAGAATTGCCACATTGTGTGATTTACCACCAACACCGCAAGGTGACTTTTTGTTTAAATATGATTGCTTGTTCTGTCACTTGCCTAAAGTGTGAATAAAACACTGAACTGTTTGATCCAAAGAACTTCTTGTTGCCTCTATACTGGTTCCGCTAATCCTGTCTACCAGAGCGAGTCCCCACAATATATATATACAGTACAGACCAAAAGTTTGGACACACCTTCTCATTCAAAGAGTTTTCTTTATTTTCATGACTATGAAAATTGTAGATTCACACTGAAGGCATCAAAACTATGAATTAACACATGTGGAATTATATACATAACAAAAAAGTGTGAAACAACTGAAAATATGTCATATTCTAGGTTCTTCAAAGTAGCCACCTTTTGCTTTGATTACTGCTTTGCACACTCTTGGCATTCTCTTGATGAGCTTCAAGAGGTAGTCACCTGAAATGGTTTTCACTTCACAGGTGTGCCCTGTCAGGTTTAATAAGTGGGATTTCTTGCCTTATAAATGGGGTTGGAACCATCATTTGCGTTGTGGAGAAGTCAGGTGGATACACAGCTGATAGTCCTACTGAATAGACTGTTAGAATTTGTATTATGGCAAGAAAAAAGCAGCTACCGTATATGCCGGCGTATAAGACGACTGGGCGTATAAGACGACCCCCAACTTTTCCATTTAAAATATAGGGTTTGGGCTATACTCGCCGTATAAGACTACCCCTCTTCCAACGCACACTAAATAAAAATTTTAAAACACCCGATTTGATTTCAATATGGTAATGTTAATTGAAATGCCCAGCCCTCCCTGTCTCAAAAACGATCTTCTCCAGTCTAGGGAATTGACCATGGCAGCCAGGGCTTCAGTAGCATCCTGGCTGCCATGGTAACCGATCGAAGCCCAGCAATTACACTGGGTTAAATGAGTTACCCAGAATCTCATTGTTGTAATAAAAAACATACTGTACTTTTGTTAACCCCACCTGTGGTTTACCGTATTTATTGCAAAAAGCGATTTTATAGATATGCAAATTTCCAGTACCTTTGTGCCCAAGGGGCGTTCCCGCCGCCGTTTTGTGCCCAGCCGCGCCCCGAATCCTGGATCCCAGCGCTGCCACTCTCTTAATTTATTCACTGCACTTTGCTTTTTTTATCTTCTAAAGCCGCTCGTAATCTAGCGCATGCGCAGTTAGTTGGCGCTGTCTCCTCTATTCCCTCCGACCTCACAGCAAGAATGAGCGAGTGATCCAACTAACTGCGAATGCGCGAGATTACGAGCGGCTTCAGAAGAGAAAAAACGGAAGTGCCGTGAATAAATTAAGAGAGGTGCGGCGCTGGGATCCAGTATTCGGGGCGCGGCTGGGCACAATGCGGCAACAGCCCCTTGGGCACAAAGGTACCGGTACTGGTAATTTGTATATCTATAAAATCGTTTTTTTTGCAATAAATAAACAAACCACAGGCCCCTCCTCCGCCCCTCTCTCATCATTGGTGGCAGCGGGCAGCACAGGGGGGAGGGAGGGACTGCTTCCTTCTCCCCTGTGCTGCCTAATACCCAGCATATAAGACGACCCCCGACTTTAGAAAATGATTTCTGGTGTTAGAAAGTCGTCTTATACGCCGGAAAATACGGTAAGTAAAGAAAAACGAGTGGCCATCATTACTTTAAGAAATGAAGGTCAGTCAGTCCGAAAAATTGGGAAAACTTTGAAAGTGTCCCCAAGTGCAGTCACAAAAACCATCAAGCGCTACAAAGAAACTGGCTCACATGCGGACCGCCCCAGGAAAGGAAGACCAAGAGTCACCTCTGCTGCGGAGGATAAGTTCATCCGAGTCACCAGCCTCAGAAATCGCAGGTTAACAGCAGCTCAGATTAGAGACCAGGTCAATGCCACACAGAGTTCTAGCAGCAGACACATCTCTAGAACAACTGTTAAGAGGAGACTGTGTGAATCAGGCCTTCATGGTAGAATATCTGCTAGGAAACCACTGCTAAGGACAGGCAACAAGCAGAAGAGACTTGTTTGGGCTAAAGAACACAAGGAATGGACATTAGACCAGTGGAAATCTGTGCTTTGGTCTGATGAGTCCAAATTTGAGATCTTTGGTTCCAACCACCGTGTCTTTGTACGACGCAGAAAAGGTGAACGGATGGACTCTACATGCCTGGTTCCCACCGTGAAGCATGGAGGAGGAGGTGTGATGGTGTGGGGGTGCTTTGCTGGTGACATTGTTGGGGATTTATTTAAAATTGAAGGCATACTGAACCAGCATGGCTACCACAGCATCTTGCAGCGGCATGCTATTCCATCCGGTTTGCGTTTAGTTGGACCATCATTTATTTTTCAACAGGACAATGACCCCAAACACACCTCCAGGCTGTGTAAGGGCTATTTGACCATAAAGGAGAGTGATGGGGTGCTGCGCCAGATGACCTGGCCTCCAGAGTCACCGGACCTGAACCCAATCGAGATGGTTTGGGGTGAGCTGGACCGCAGAGTGAAGGCAAAAGGGCCAACAAGTGCTAAGCATCTCTGGGAACTCCTTCAAGACTGTTGGAAGACAATTTTCTGGTGACTACCTCTTGAAGCTCATCAAGAGAATGCCAAGAGTGTGCAAAGCAGTAATCAAAGCAAAAGGTGGCTACTTTGAAGAACCTAGAATATGACATATTTTCAGTTGTTTCACACTTTTTTGTTATGTATATAATTCCACATGTGTTAATTCATAGTTTTGATGCCTTCAGTGTGAATCTGCAATTTTCATAGTCATGAAAATAAAGAAAACTCTTTGAATGAGAAGGTGTGTCCAAACTTTTGGTCTGTACTGTATATATATATATATATATATATATACAGTATATATATATATATATATATATATATATATTACTATGCAAAGGTTTTACGCAGTTGTAGAAAAAGCTGCAAATTAGGAATGCTTTCAAGAATAGAAGTGGTAATACAAGTGCTACTACTACCACCACCAACACAGCTGTACATTTTAGTCATCCTCCTACACCTGAACCTCCTCTTCATGGCAATGCAAATGCTGATTGTTCTCATACAACTAATCAGCAGGAACACTATCTGGAATATCTGCCTATGCACCCAGAATTTTGTCCTTTAGGTGAAAAGAACGTATCCCACTAGGAGGAGTCAGTGAAGACAGAGATTACGGAAAATGCATGCTTCTATCAAGCCTCAAATTAGCTGGTTATGGAGGAGAAGGCATGGTTTCAGACCATACTGCTTTGAGTGAGATAATGAGGAAATCATCCAGTTCACAATGTCATCCACGTCCATCAAATATCATAGTATACCCAGCATAAGTACACTTGCATTGACAGGTATGATAGTCTCTGACCAACTGAATTTATTAAATTTTACTTCGGAGATTGTAAAATTAAATGGTCAGTTGGACAAAGTCCAGTACAATCTACAGTAATTGTGATGTAGAACAATACATCAGGTTGGTATAATAGTCTGTGATCAACTGAATTTTCATAATAAACTTTAAAATATTTTTTTATGGAAAAAGATCAATGGGACAAAGTACACCACAGTATATGGTCTATAACTGTGACCAATACGTCAGGCATCAGAGAAAGGATGCAGATCGGTGAGGGTATAGTTTCTATTAAAACAAAACAATTTGCCATTTTTTTCTAATATAAATTATCATATGTTTTATTTTATAAGACACACAAAAGTGGGGGGGGGGGGGAATCACAGTGCGTCTTTATAAAACAAATACTAATGAATTCTCATGGAAGCACTCATTAGTAAAGTAGGATCGGGGAGCGGTGAATGTAGTGCTGCTGGTATTACTCCCTGGTCTGTGAAACATAAGGTCACAGTGCAGCACATCAGGAAAAGCGCTCTGGATCTCCTGAGTGGCAGCACTGTCCGGAGCAGGATCGGTAAGCTTTTTTTTTATTTTTTTTGCCTAATCTGAGGTCTGATGAAGATTGAAAGTTTTAACTGAGGTCTGATTGAGATTAGGGGTCTGATTTTTGGGTCCGATGAAGATTGTGAGTCTGCTCTGAGATCTGATTGGTGGTCTGATTATGATTATGGTCAGGTGAAGATTGGGGTCTGATCGGATGTCTGGTGAAGATTGGGGGTCAGATCTTAGGTCTGATTAAGAATGGGGGTCTGATCTGAGGTCTGATAAATATTTTTTCTTATTTGCCTCCACCTAGTTGCATTTTATGGTCAGGTGCATCTTATAGAATGAAAATACGGTATAACTGTTATTACTGAATATTACTGAAATTTCCTAAAACATTCAAGGGTTCAAAACCCAGCTCATTTTAGTGTGCTATGACTTCAGTGAAGCTCTAACAGACAGCAGTAGAAAAGAATGTTGAAGATAAGGGTCGGCACTGCTTTGTGATGGTTGCGGTGCACGTGTCAATAGGTTGGCGTCCCAGCAAACAATGTAAAGAAGAGGATCGGCACTCGCAAGTAGAATTTTCGCTGCTGTGGTTTATTCAGTCACTTATAAACACATAGTAAAAAATATGGAACGCTTCACGAATTTGAAGCGTTCCAGGATGACACGCAAATTCGTGAAGCGTTCCATATTTTTTACTATGTGTTTATAAGTGACTGAATAAACCACAGCAGCGAAAATTCTACTTGCGAGTGCCGGTCCTCTTCTTTACACAGCAGTAGAAAAGAAACAAACAGCAAGTGTATTCCTGAAAAGACTAATTGTAGATATTGACAGCAGTCAGCGATGTGAATCAACTAATATTAACCCCTTCAGGACCAAGCCATTTTTAACCGTAAGGACCAAGCCTAATTTAGCAAATCTGACTTGTGTCACTTTATATGGCAATAATGTTGGAATGTTATTACTTATCTTATTTAACTTATTCTGAGATTGTTTTCTCATGACACATTGTACTTCATGTTAGTGGTAAATTTGGGTCGATAGGTTATACCCTTATTAATAAAAACAATTTTTATAGAAAATGTTAAAAAAATAGAAAATTTCCAAATTTGGATTCCTCTTTTGGTGTCATCATGGTGAAGTAATTGAGGGTGTATATGTGTTTCCCAGGTTCCTAACATATGCTGAGGAAAGCTATTTAGGAAAGGATTAAAACCTAAGCCGTGCTTCACAGAGTACCTTTTGGTGCCATACGGTACTGGAACCAGCCCTGATGATGACCAGAGGAAAAAGGAGCATGAAAAAGCAAGGAAAGCTTGAATTTTTCTTCGGTCAAGACCGAGACAAAGATGGCGCCGGTACAAGAGCCTCACATGCGGAGTCCTCCCCCAGCTCGCTATATACAGCAAGTACTGGATCCCCTCGTGCATCAGAGGATGGAAGCTCGCACCATCAAAGCACTCGGAGGTCACCACTACATACCGAATCGGGTGAGCGCAGTATACCTAGCAGCACGGGGGACAGGACGGGTCAAGATGTAACGGCTATATCCAGCCGGGCGGCGATTCAATCGCCGTCCACGAGCCCGGCGAAACAAAGACCCAGAATCCAGGGCCCAGAAACTACAGACCTCGAGGCAGGCGATCCTCATGGTGTTAAAAACACTGACAACTTAATCGAGGTGCTGAGCAGCTTTCCAACGGACGACAAGCCTGCGTCCAGCATGTTGCTTAAAGACATGTTTTTGGCATTTAACCACTCGGTGACCTCGCATATTTCACAACTACTTATGCCCATCCACTCGTCTGTAAGTGACTTAGGAAACAGAGTGCAGCCTATTGAGCACAAGATGGGGGAATTCGCAGAATCGCATAACAGCCTGATAGATTCGCACGATACTCAGTCAGATGAAATCGCATTCCTCAAAGCGAAGGTCGCGGATTTAGAAGACCGATCGCGCAGAAATAATCTGAAGCTGCGTGGTGTGCCAGAATCAGTTCAAGCTGCGGATCTTCAAGCCTACATTCAAATGCTGATCAGACTTTTATTGCCTAACTGCACTGACCAGGATCTTATAATAGATCGGGCCCACAGAATCGCGAAACCCAAGCATCTGCCGGATGATACACCAAGGGATGTATTGGCCCGTCTACATTTTTTTCAAACTAAAGAAGACACCCTGGCGGCGGCGAGGAAGATGGAAGTATTGCCGGATCCCTACCCGTAGGTGAAATTGTTCGCGGACTTGTCCATGGCCACTCTTCAACTGCGCCGTCTACTAGCTCCCATAACCATGGCGTTGCGGTCGCACTCAATCCAATATAGGTGGGGGTACCCGGTGAAATTGCTAGTTCAGCAAAATGGTACTTTAACGGTTATCCGTTCTGTGGAGGAAGGAAAAGCTGCACTAGCTGCATGGAATATTGCAGTGACGGATGTTCCACAAGCAAAACAGCTTCACCACTTGTCTGATGAGGGAGAGTGGCACCGAGTTGAAAACAGAAGACAGAAGAAGCACCGTTGAGAGGTTTTTATTTTCTTTTTATGTTCTTGCCAGTATCCAGCAGGAGTAGGAACTTGTTCCATTTGTAAGTGTCTCCTGGTGGTAGGCAGGACTGTTTCTTCCCCACACTGTTCACAAGGGGTTTTTGAGTGCTAACCCTTGTACTACTTTACTTCTGCCCCGATGTATGGGCAGTCAGTTTATACTGTTACTGTTCTTATCTTATTTTCTCTATTATGTTCTGTCATGTCATGTCAATTTTTATTGTACACCGATTATGCTGTGGAAAATGTTATGCGATTCCCTCCATGTCACCCGAGCGACTTCTCTCTAGCTAACCTCAATTATCTAGATGGTGCTTAAAGTAGTTTCACTTAATGTTCGGGGCCTAAACAGCCCATATAAGAGAAGGATGATGTGGAGGGAAGCGCTTTCATCCAAATGTGATATATTTTGTGTGCAAGAGACGCATATCATAGGTGCAGATGCAGAAAGGCTGAAAAACCCAGCTTTCCCGACATTGATCCATTCCCATGGTCCAGGAAAGAGGAGAGGAGTGCTTTTAGCAATTAGGAACTCAGTGGCTCACACAGAGAAAAAAACTGTGGTAGATGTGGGTGGTCGATATATTATACATATTTGCTCTATAAACAATATCACCTACACAATAGTGGGAGTGTACGCCCCAAATGTTAGACCTATTCGGTTCCTGAATAGACTTTTCAAGAAGATTCAGTCCTTGAAAGAAGGTCGACTGGTCATCTGCAGGGATTTTAACATTGTTCCGGATCCGCATCAGGACTCCACTGCTGCTGCGAGAACCGGATCAGCTGCACTTGCTCGAACCCTGATGGAAAATTCCCTGTTTGATATTTGGCGCATTCACCATGCATCAGAAAGGGATTTTTCGTATTTTTCGCCAGCACATAAATCTTACTCCCGTATTGATCTAATCCTGACAGATAGAGTTTCCTTAGCGGCGTCCAAAAGTTTCTCCATTGGGTCAATTACGTGGTCAGACCACGCCCCAGTTTCATTAGAACTAGCTGATGAGTACACCTCTCCTCCGAATCCACTATGGAGAGCTAATGAGTTCATATAAGCTAACAACAAATTCCAATCAGAAGTAGCAACAGCTTTAGCAGAATATTTTAAATTTAATGCTAATTCTGGACCTAGCCCTGCCACTGTCTGGGTAGCCCACAAGGCTTATGTTAGGGGAATCTTATCAAAATTAGAACACCGATATAAAAAGCTAAAAGAAAAACAGCAAAATGACCTGATAGCGCAGGTCCAAACTGTGAAACTCAAAATAAACTCTCTCCCTCGATAGAGCTCTCTGATAAACTTAGACTACTTAGATTACAACTACGAGAATGCTTTCTTCACTCATATGAACTTTCCCTTAAAAAAACAAAACCAAATATTATTCCCAAGCCAATAAGGCAGGGAAACTGTTAGCGAATAGGGTTAAAGCTATATATATAGTAGAATTATGTCGGCTATTTAGAGTGAAGCATATCCGAACATCGGTCTACCATCCCCAAACTGATGGGTTGGTGGAAAGATTCAACAAAAACATGCTGAAAAACATGTTGAGAAAAGTGATTGCAAAGGATGGGAGGTATTGGGATTGCCTACTTCCTAATTTAATGTTTGCCATACGGGAAGTACCGCAATCAACTACAGGGTTTTCACCTTTTGAAATTCTGTATGGCAGGCAACCCAGAGGGTCACTTGACATGGTTAAAGAAACATGTGAGCAGGAATCTACCGCAGTGTAATTGAGCATGTATTGCTGATGCAGGACCGGATCAAGGCCCTTGGTTCGGGAACATATGCAGCATGCCCAATAGTCTCAAAGTAGAATCTATAACAGGGGTGCGAAACTTCATCATTATAATCCAGGGGATTGGGTGCTTGTGTTAATAAGCATAGTAGAGAACAAATTCTTATCAAAATGGCAAGGGCCCTTCACAAATATTAAAAAAGTTAATGAGGTTAACTACCTAGTTCATCAGCCCGGAAAGGGAAAACCAGAACAGAACTATCATATTAACTTGATAAAGCCCTGGAAAGATAGGGAATCTCTGGTTGTAAACGCTGTTCCAAAATGCTCCACCTTACCTGAGGTTAGAATTGGCGAGTTCTAATTCCCACATCAAAAACAGGAATCGCAGGAATTCGTAATGAGAAATAAAGACTTTTTCTCAGAACTCCCAGGCCTCACTCATGTGATAAAACACAATATTGTCCCAGAACCTAGCGTTAAGGTGAAGGTTAAGCCCTACCGTGTCCCGGAAGCGAGACATGAGATCATTACCCAGGAGATTTAAAAAATTTTAGACCTAAGGGTAATAGAAGAGTCCATAAGTGAGCGGTCTAGTCCCATCGCTTTAATACCCAAACCTGATAATGATTATCGCCCAATGGCGAGAGTGGACGAGCTAATAGAAAAGCTGGGTAGTGCTCAGTACATAACAAGGTTGGACTTAACTAAAGGGTACAGGCAAATTCCTCTAACTGAAAGGGCAAAGGAAAAAACTGCCTTTTCTGCACCTAGCTGTCATTTCTAGTATACCAGGTTGCCGTTTGGCCTACATGGGGCACCGGCAACATTTCAGCGTATGATGGACAGAATTCTAAGACCCCATATTAGTTATGCATCAGCGTATCTTGATGATGTAGTAATATACAGTGGCGACTGGGAAATCCCACCTACAAAAAGTGCAGGCTGTGGTGGATTCACTAAGACAGGCAGGTCTCATGGCAAACCCTAAAAAGTGTGCAATCGGCTTAGAAGAAGCCAGGTATTTGGGCTACACTATTGGGCGGGGTTTACTCAAACCACAGATAAACAAAACGGAAGCAATACAAAACTAGCCTAGACCCCTAAACAAAAAGCAAGTGAGGGCGTTTCTGGGAATTGCAGGGTATTATAGATTTATCCCCAATTTTGCATCTATGGCAGTTCCCTTAACAGACCTTATGAAAGGGAAGAGTTCTGTGAAAATAAAGTGGACCCCAGAGGCCGAGAGGGCTTTCCAGTCCCTGAAGAAAGCCCTGTGTTCTGAGCCAGTACTGGCATGTCCGGATTTTCAAAAACCCTGCTCAGTGCAAATCGATGCTTCTGATGCAGGGTTAAGAGCAGTGTTGTCACGAATAATTGATGGGGAAGAACACCCTATCTTATACTTAAGTCGAAAGCTGAATGACAATGAAAAGAGGTATGCCACTGTGGAGAAAGAGGCTTTGGCAATTAAGTGGGCCCTTGACTCTTTCAAATACTATCTTCTTGGAAGAGAGTTCACCCTCATGCATCTCTAAAGTGGATGCAGAATAAAAAGTAAATGAATAGTAGGGTTACCAGCTGGTTTCTGTCCCTCCAGTCTTTTAAGTTTTTAAGTTCACAATACAGCACCGAGCAGGCAGCCTCCAAGGAAATGTGGATAGTTTGTCTCGTACTTACTGTTTGTCAAGCCAGGGTGCTCCAACCCATAGGTTTGTGCAAAGTGTGTGTGTGTGTGTGTGTGTTGGGGTGCAGGGGAAGGGGGGGGGGGGTCTCACATGGTGAAGTTATTGAGGGTTTATATGTGTCGCCAAGGTTCCTAACATATGCTGAGGAAAGCTATTTAGGAAAGGGTTAAAACCTAATCCTGGGTCCTGATGAGGTGCACCTGGTGAGTTGCTAGATAACCAGGCTGGCAGTGCACTTGGGATAAGCCACATCTCTCTGAGTCCTGGGCAAGGAAACCGCAAGTATCACAGGTTGCTGTTCAAGACTTAGGGACAGATTTATCATTACTCTGACAGCTCACTCCACTTTCACATATGGCTAAAGTCAGTTTTAGCCAAGTCAGATTTATGATCGGCCCTTTAAGACTGTAATAAATGTGGTTTGACGGTAGCAGTTTATCCGTCAGTAAGCAGCTTTACAAAAGTCGCACATCTTTACGAAAAAGTCGCATGTTTTTATGATAAAGTCGCATGTTCTATTAAAAAGTCTCATAAGATAAGCATGGTCTTCACTGGAGTGAAATTGCGACTTTTTTGCGACTTTTTAAATAGTCCCATTAGTAAATCTGTCTAGAGATTCATTTACATAGGAAAACACGCCCAGAAAATTGGCGAGCATTTTTTAGCGTTTGGGACTTTTTTGGGACTTTTTCACTCCATTATTCTGACCTGAGCTAATGATAAATCTGGCCCTGTGTGTTTATTTGGTTGGACTGAGGTTAGCTCAGCCACGTCCTAGAGAGAGCCTAAATGTTTAGTTAGAGCCTGGACAAGGCTAGGTGTTTTGTTTATGATTTTGTTTTATGCAACCTGTGGAAATAAAACTGGCAGGACGTCAGTTTAAATGCACTTCTGTCTCCTGAGTCTTCCTTGTGCGTAATAGACTGACTATTCCCCTACCTTTCACCCCTGGAAAGGTGAGCTTGTAAGATGCATTGTCACACTCTGCATTTAAGAAAGATGGTGATACCTCATAAAACAGTTATTAAAGGGCACTTGTCAGCACAACAGATTTGTACATATGAAACAGGTAGATTTAGCGTTAGGTCCCGAGCTACTTGAGAAACCTTGGCGCGATGCTCAGGCTCAGACATGTCCTCCAAGCAGGATATGTTGGCTAATCTCTCAATTTTACACTAGTATGAGGGTTAGTAAGACCGCAGAGTGTACCTGTCTTTGTTTTTTTGTATTATATATACTGTTTATCACATCCACACATTTGCTATCCTGTGTAGGATGTCCATTGTGGTACTTGTGGTCCGCTGCAGGCATCCTCCATTGTATGCATTTTTGCTGGGGATTTCCATTAGCAGCGGACCACAAGTGCAGGATCTCCCCCCCGGTATAGATGCACCACTGCATATGGGGTTGAGAACATCCTGCTTTTTTGCTTTTTAATACCACGCCAATTTGTAGTTTGTATATTGAATTTTTTAGAGGTGCACATGTGAGGCACGGGTTATATCAGCCAGTCTTGGGTGGGGCTCAGAGCTCTCTCCCTCCTCCCATCGTATGCATGGGTACATGCTGGAGGTTACTGGGAGATTGCTGTGAGTCGGACCTTGCGCTCCTGTAATTTGCCCACTGCCTCCTGGTATTGACCATACGGCTCAGGTAGGTTTAGCGTTAGGTCCCGAGCTACTTGAGAAACCTTGGCAAAGTGCTCGGGCTCAGACATGTCCTCCAAGCAGGATATGTTGGCTAATCTCTCAATTTTACACCAGTAAGACCTCAGAGTGCTCCTGTCTTTGTTTTTGTTATATTACTTCTAGAGTTGAGCGGACACCTGGAAGTTCGGGTTCGAGAAGTTCGGCCGAACTTCCCGAAAATGTTCGGGTTCGGGATCCGAACCCGATCCGAACTTCGTCCTGAACCCGAACTTCGTCCCGAACCCGAACCCCATTGAAGTCAATGGGGAACCCGAACTTTTCGGCACTAAAAAGGCTGTAAAACAGCCCAGGAAAGGGCTAGAGGGCTGCAAAAGGCAGCAACATGTAGGTAAATACCCTGCAAACAAATGTGGATAGGGAAATGAATTAAAATAAAAATTAAATAAATAAAAATTTACCAAAATTAATTGGAGAGAGGTCCCATAGCAGAGAATCTGGCTTCACGTCACCCACCACTGGAACAGTCCATTCTCAGATATTTAGGCCCCGGCACCCAAGCAGAGGAGAGAGGTCCCGTAACAGAGAATCTGTCTTCATGTCAGCAGAGAATCAGTCTGCATGTCATAGCAGAGAATCAGGCTTCACGTCAGCCATCACTGCAACAGTCCATTTTCATAAATTTAGGCCAAGCACCCAGGCAGAGGAGAGAGGTTCCGTAACACAGAATCTGGCTTCATGTCAGCAGAGAATCAGTCTTCATATCATAGCAGAGAATCAGGCTTCACGTCACCCACCACTGCAACAGTCCATTTTCATAAATTTAGGCCCAGCACCCAGGCAGAGGAGAGAGGTCCCGTAACAGACAAGATGGCTTCATGTCAGCAGAGAATCAGTCTTCATGTCATAGCAGAGAATCAGGCTTCACGTCAGCCACCAATGCAACAGTCCATTGTCAGATATTTAGGCCCAGCACCCAGGCAGAGGAGAGAGGTCCCGTAACAGACAATCTGGCTTCATGTCAGCAGAGAATCAGTCTTCATATCATAGCAGAGAATCAGGCTTCACGTCACCCACCAAAGCAACAGTCCATTGTCAGATATTTAGGCCCAGCACCCAGGCATAGGAGAGAGGTCCCATAACAGACAATCTGGCTTCATGTCAGCAGAGAATCAGTCTTCATATTATAGCAGAGAATCAGGCTTCACGTCAGCCACCAATGCAACAGTCCATTGTCAGATATTTAGGCCCAGCACCCAGGCAGAGGAGAGAGGTCCCGTAACAGACAATCTGGCTTCATGTCAGCAGAGAATCAGTCTTCATATCATAGCAGAGAATCAGGCTTCACGTCACCCACCACTGCAACAGTCCATTTTCATAAATTTAGGCCCAGCACCCAGGCAGAGGAGAGAGGTCCCATAACAGACAATCTGGCTTCATGTCGGCAGAGAATCAGTCTGCATATCCTAGCAGAGAATCAGGCTTCACGTCAGCCACCACTGCAACAGTCCATTGTCAGATATTTAGGCCCAGCACCCAGGCAGAGGAGAGAGGTCCCGTAACAGACAATCTGGCTTCATGTCAGCAGAGAATCAGTCTTCATATCATAGCAGAGAATCAGGCTTCACGTCAGCCACCAATGCAACAGTCCATTGTCAGATATTTAGGCCCAGCACCCAGGCAGAGGAGAGAGGTCCCGTAACAGACAATCTGGCTTCATGTCAGCAGAGAATCAGTCTGCATGTCATAGCAGAGAATCAGGCTTCACGTCAGTCACCAATGCAACAGTCCATTGTCAGATATTTAGGCCCAGCACCCAGGCAGAGGAGAGAGGTCCCGTAACAGACAATCTGGCTTCATGTCAGCAGAGAATCAGTCTGCATGTCATAGCAGAGAATCAGGCTTCACGTCAGCCACCAATGCAACAGTCCATTGTCAGATATTTAGGCCCAGCACCCAGGCAGAGGAGAGAGGTCCCGTAACAAAGAATCTGGCTTCATGTCAGCCACCACTGTAACAGTCCATTTTCATAAATTTAGGCCCAGTACCCAGGCAGAGGAGAGAGGTCCCGTAACAGACAATCTGGCTTCATGTCAGCAGAGAATCAGTCTTCATGTCATAGCAGAGAATCAGGCTTCACGTCACCCACCACTGTAACAGTCCATTTTCATAAACTTAGGGCCAGCACCCAGGCAGAGGAGAGAGGTCCCGTAACAGACAATCTGGCTTCATGTCGGCAGAGAATCAGTCTGCATGTCCTAGCAGAGAATCAGGCTTCACGTCAGCCACCACTGCAACAGTCCATTGTCAGATATTTAGGCCCAGCACCCAGGCAGAGGAGAGAGGTCCCGTAACAGAGGATCTGGCTTCATGTCAGCAGAGAATTAGTCTGCATGTCATAGCAGAGAATCAGGCTTCACGTCAGCTACCAGTGCAACAGTCCATTGGCATATATTTAGGCCCAGCATCCAGGCAGAGGAGAGAGGTCCTGTAACAGAGGATCTGGCTTCATGTCAGCAGAGAATTAGTCTGCATGTCATAGCAGAAAATCAGGCTTCACGTCAGCCACCACTGCAACAGTCCATTGTCAGATATTTAGGCCCAGCACCCAGGCAGAGGAGAGAGGTCCTGTAACAGACAATCTGGCTTCATGTCAGCAGAGAATTAGTCTGCATGTCATAGCAGAGAATCAGGCTTCACGTCACCCAACATTGGAACAGTCCATTGGCATATATTTAGGCCCCGGCACCCAGACAGAGGAGAGGTTCATTCAACTTTGGGTAGCCTCGCAATATAATGGTAAAATGAAAATAAAAATAGGATTGAATGAGGAAGTGCCCTGGAGTACAATAATATATGGTTAAGGGGAGGTAGTTAATGTCTAATCTGGACAAGGGACGGACAGGTCCTGTGGGATCCATGCCTGGTTCATTTTTATGAAGGTCAGCTTGTCCACATTGGCTGTAGACAGGCGGCTGCGTTTGTCTGTAATGACGCCCCCTGCCGTGCTGAATACACGTTCAGACAAAACGCTGGCCGCCGGGCAGGCCAGCACCTCCAAGGCATAAAAGGCTAGCTCTGGCCACGTGGACAATTTAGAGACCCAGAAGTTGAATGGGGCCGAACCATCAGTCAGTACGTGGAGGGGTGTGCACACGTACTGTTCCACCATGTTAGTGAAATGTTGCCTCCTGCTAACACGTTGCGTATCAGGTGGTGGTGCAGTTAGCTGTGGCGTGTTGACAAAACTTTTCCACATCTCTGCCATGCTAACCCTCCCCTCAGAGGAGCTGGCCGTGACACAGCTGCCTTGGCGACCTCTTGCTCCTCCTCTGCCTTGGCCTTGGGCTTCCACTTGTTCCCCTGTGACATTTGGGAATGCTCTAAGTAGCGCGTCTACCAACGTGCGCTTGTACTCGCGCATCTTCCTATCACGCTCCAGTGCAGGAAGTAAGGTGGGCACATTGTCTTTGTAGCGTGGATCCAGCAGGGTGGCAACCCAGTAGTCCGCACACGTTAAAATGTGGGCAACTCTGCTGTCGTTGCGCAGGCACTGCAGCATGTAGTCGCTCATGTGTGCCAGGCTGCCCAGGGGTAAGGACAAGCTGTCCTCTGTGGGTGGCGTATCGTCATCGTCCTGCCTTTCCCCCCATCCACGCACCAGTGATGGGCCCGAGCTGCGTTGGGTGCCACCCCGCTGTGACCATGCTTCATCCTCATCCCCCTCCACCTCCTCCTCATCCTCGTCCTCCTCGTCCTCCAGTAGTGGGCACTGGCTGGCCACATTTGTACCTGGCCTCTGCTGTTGCAAGAAACCTCCCTCTGAGTCACTTCGAAGAGACTGGCCTGAAAGTGCTAAAAATGACCCCTCTTCCTCCTCCTCCTCCTCCTCCTCCTGGGCCACCTCCTCTTCCATCATCGCCCTAAGTGTTTTCTCAAGGAGACATAGAAGTGGTATTGTAACGCTGATAACGGCGTCATCGCCACTGGCCATGTTGGTGGAGTACTCGAAACAGAGCAACAGGGCACACAGGTCTCGCATGGAGGCCCAGTCATTGGTGGTGAAGTGGTGCTGTTCCGCAGTGCGACTGACCCGTGCGTGCTGCAGCTGAAACTCCACTATGGCCTGTCCCCCAAACATATGAGTTTCAGAATGGCCTGCTGACGTTTACCCTGGGCTGTGCTGAAGTTGGTGGTGAAGGTGTGTGGCTGACTGGATGAGCAGGTGGAAGAAGAGGAGGAGGAAGCCGAGAAGGAGGAGGTGGCAACAGGAGGCAAAGAATGTTGCCCTGCGATTCTTGGCGGCGGAAGGACGTGCGCCAAACAGCTCTCCGCCTGGGGCCCAGCTGCCACTACATTTACCCAGTGTGCAGTTAGGGAGATATAGCGTCCCTGGCCGTGCTTACTGGTCCACGTATCTGTGGATAGGTGGACCTTGCTACAGATGGCGTTGCGCAGTGCACACTTGATTTTATCGGATACTTGGTTGTGCAGGGAAGGCACGGCTCTCTTGGAGAAGTAGTGGCGGCTGGGAACAACATACTGTGGGACAGCAAGCGACATGAGCTGTTTGAAGCTGTCTGTGTCCACCAGCCTAAATTACAGCATTTCATAGGCCAGTAGTTTAGAAATGCTGGCATTCAGGGCCAGGGATCGAGGGTGGCTAGGTGGGAATTTACGCTTTCTCTCAAATGTTTGCGAGATGGAGAGCTGAACGCTGCCGTGTGACATGGTTGAGACGCTTGGTGACGGAGGTGGTGGTGGTGTTGGTGGTACATCCCCTGTTTGCTGGGCGGCAGGTGCCAACGTTCCTCCAGAGGCGGAGGAAGAGGCCAAGGCGGCAGCAGAAGAAGAGGCCGAGGCGGCAGCAGCAGAAGAGGCCGAGGCGGCAGCAGCAGAAGAGGTAGCAGGGGGAGCCTGAGTGACTTCCTTGTTTTTAAGGTGTTTACTCCACTGCAGTTCATGCTTTGCATGCAGGTGCCTGGTCATGCAGGATGTGCTAAGGTTCAGAACGTTAATGCCTCGCTTTAGGCTCTGATGACACAGCGTGCAAACCACTCGGGTCTTGTCGTCAGCACATTGTTTGAAGAAGTGCCATGCCAGGGAACTCCTTGAAGCTGCCTTTGGGGTGCTCGGTCCAAGATGGCGGCGGTCAGTAGCAGGCGGAGTCTCTTGGCGGCGGGTGTTCTGCTTTTGCCCACTGCTCCCACTTTTGCTACGCTGTTGGCTCGGTCTCACCACTGCCTCTTCCTCTGAACTGTGAAAGTCAGTTTCACGACCTTCATTCCATGTGGGGTCTAGGACCTCATCGTCCCCTGCATCGTCTTCCACCCAGTCTTGATCCCTGACCTCCTGTTCAGTCTGCACACTGCAGAAAGACGCAGCAGTTGGCACCTGTGTTTCGTCATCATCAGAGACATGCTGAGGTGGTATTCCCATGTCCTCATCATCAGGAAACATAAGTGGTTGTGCATCAGTGCATTCTATGTCTTTCACCGCTGGGGAAGGGCTAGGTGGATGCCCTTGGGAAACCCTGCCAGCGGAGTCTTCAAACAGCATAAGAGACTGCTGCATAACTTGAGGCTGAGACAGTTTCCCCTGGTATGCATGGGGGTGATGTGACAGACTGATGGGGTTGGTTTTCAGGCGCCATCTGTGCGCTTTCTGCAGAAGACTGGGTGGGAGATAATGTGAATGTGCTGGATCCACTGTCGGCCACCCAATTGACTAATGCCTGTACCTGCTCAGGCCATACCATCCTTAGAACGGCATTGGGCCCCACCATATATCGCTGTAAATTCTGGCGGCTACTGGGACCTGAGGTAGTTGGTACACTAGGACGTGTGGATGTGGCAGAACGGCCACGTCCTCTCCCAGCACCAGAGGGTCCACTAACACCACCACGACCATGTCCATGTCCGCGTCCCTTACTAGATGTTTTCCTCATTGTTATCGTTCACCACAACAACAAAAATATTATTTGGCCCAATGTATTGTATTCAAATTCAGCTGAATATAAATTTGAGGCCTAGTATTTAGGCGCTGGGTGACAGGTATGGGTTTACTGACAGAATTAGACTTGGAAATGCACAGTAGCATGTGTGTGAAGTTATTCAGAATGACCCTATGTGCACCTTGAATATTATATACCCTTTTAGGGATAGATTTCAAATAGCTCTGATACAGCAGAAACCACTAAATTAGGAAATTGCTAAATTGGGAATTGTATTTCAACCCAGAACAAAAAATGTGCTTTGACGGACACTAAATAACTTGCCCAGCCACAACAGTACAGCAGTAACGACAGATTTAGCGGGATATAAATTTGAGGCCTAGTATTTAGGCGCTGGGTGACAGGTATAGATTTACTGACAGAATTAGACTTGGAAATGCACAGTAGCGTGTGTGTGAAGTTATTCTGAATGACCCTATGTGCACCTTGAATATTATATACCCTTTTAGGGATGTATTTAAAGTAGGCCTGATACAGCAGAAACCACTAAATTAGGAAATTGCTAAATTGGGAATTGTATTTCAACCCAGAACAAAAAATGTGCTTTGACGAACACTAAATAACTTGCCCAGCCACAACAGTACAGCAGTAACGACAGATTTAGCGGGATATAAATTTGAGGCCTAGTATTTAGGCGCTGGGTGACAGGTATAGATTTACTGACAGAATTAGACTTGGAAATGCACAGTAGCATGTGTGTGAAGTTATTCTGAATGACCCTATGTGCACCTTGAATATTATATACCCTTTTAGGGATAGATTTCAAATAGCTCTGATACAGCAGAAACCACTAAATTAGGAAATTGCTAAATTGGGAATTGTATTTCAACCCAGAACAAAAAATGTGCTTTGACGGACACTAAATAACTTGCCCAGCCACAACAGTACAGCAGTAACGACAGATTTAGCGGGATATAAATTTGAGGCCTAGTATTTAGGCGCTGGGTGACAGGTATAGATTTACTGACAGAATTAGACTTGGAAATGCACAGTATCGTGTGTGTGAAGTTATTCTGAATGACCCTATGTGCACCTTGAATATTATATACCCTTTTAGGGATAGATTTCAAATAGCTCTGATACAGCAGAAACCACTAAATTATGAAATTGCTAAATTGGGAATTGTATTTCAACCCAGAACAAAAAATGAGCTTTGACGGACGCTAAATAACTTGCCAAGCCACAACAGTACAGCAGTAACGACAGATTTAGCGGGATATAAATTTGAGGCCTAGTATTTAGCCGCTGGGTGACAGGTATAGATTTACTGACAGAATTAGAATTGGAAATGCACAGTAGCGTGTGTGTGAAGTTATTCTGAATGACCCTATGTGCACTTTGAATATTATATACCCTTTTAGGGATAGATTTCAAATAGCTCTGATACAGCAGAAACCACTAAATTAGGAAACTGCTAAATTGGGAATTGTATTTCAACCCAGAACAAAAAATGTGCTTTGACGGACACTAAATAACTTGCCCAGCCACAACAGTACAGCAGTAACGACAGATTTAGCGGGATATAAATTTGAGGCCTAGTATTTAGGTGCTGGGTGACAGGTATAGATTTACTGACAGAATTAGACTTGGAAATGCACAGTAGCGTGTGTGTGAAGTTATTCTGAATGACCCTATGTGCACTTTGAATATTATATACCCTTTTAGGGATAGATTTCAAATAGCTCTGATACAGCAGAAACCACTAAATTAGGAAACTGCTAAATTGGGAATTGTATTTCAACCCAGAACAAAAACTGTGCTTTGACGGACACTAAATAACTTGCCCAGCCACAACAGTACAGCAGTAACAACAGATTAAGCTGGATATAAACTTGAGGCCTAGTATTTAGGCGCTGGGTGACAGGTATACGTTTACTGACAGAATTAGACTGGGATATGGCCAAAAAATAACCACACTACTGATGGTTAAATGCACTTGGTGTGACAGCTTGACCAACCACACTACTGAGGGTTAAATGCACTTGGTGACAGGCGCAGCTTGCCCCTGATGTAGTATATGGCCAAAAAATAAACAGACTATTGCTGGTTAAATGCACTTGGTGTGACAGCTTGACCAACCACACTACTGAGGGTTAAATGCACTTGGTGACAGGCGCAGCTTGCCCCTGATGTAGTATATGGCCAAAAAATAAACAGACTAATGCTGGTTAAATGCACTTGGTGTGACAGCTTGACCAACCACACTACTGAGGGTTAAATGCACTTGGTGACAGGCGCAGCTTGCCCCTGATGTAGTATATGGCCAAAAAATAAACAGACTATTGCTGGTTAAATGCACTTGGTGTGACAGCTTGACCAACCACACTACTGAGGGTTAAATGCACTTGGTGACAGGCGCAGCTTGCCCCTGATGTAGTATATGGCCAAAAAATAAACAGACTATTGCTGGTTAAATGCACTTGGTGTGACAGCTTGACCAACCACACTACTGAGGGTTAAATGCACTTGGTGACAGGCGCAGCTTGCCCCTGATGTAGTATATGGCCAAAAAATAACCACACTATTGCTGGTTAAATGCACTTGGTGTGACAGCTTGACCAACCACACTACTGAGGGTTAAATGCACTTGGTGACAGGTGCAGCTTGCCCCTGATGTAGTATATGGCCAAAAAATAAACAGACTATTTCTGGTTAAATGCACTTGGTGTGACAGCTTGACCAACCACACTACTGAGGGTTAAATGCACTTGGTGACAGGCGCAGCTTGCCCCTGATGTAGTATATGGCCAAAAAATAACCACACTATTGATGGTTAAATGCACTTGGTGTGACAGCTTGACCAACCACACTACTGAGGGTTAAATGCACTTGGTGACAGGCACAGCTTGCCCATGATGTAGTATATGGCCAAAAAATAAACAGACTATTGCTGGTTAAATGCACTTGGTGTGACAGCTTGACCAACCACACTACTGAGGGTTAAATGCACTTGGTGACAGGCGCAGCTTGCCCCTGATGTAGTATATGGCCAAAAAATAAACAGACTATTGCTGGTTAAATGCACTTGGTGTGACAGCTTGACCAACCACACTACTGAGGGTTAAATGCACTTGGTGACAGGCGCAGCTTGCCCCTGATGTAGTATATGGCCAAAAAATAAACAGACTATAGCTGGTTAAATGCACTTGGTGTGACAGCTTCACCCTGATGTAGGCTTTAGCCAAAAAACAACCACACCATTGAGGGTTAAATGCACTTGGTGACAGGCGCAGCTTGCCCCTGATGTAGTATATGGCCAAAAAATGAACAGACTATTGCTGGTTAAATGCACTTGGTGTGACAGCTTGACCAACCACACTACTGAGGGTTAAATGCACTTGGTGACAGGCGCAGCTTGCCCCTGATGTAGTATATGGCCAAAAAATAAACAGACTATTGCTGGTTAAATGCACTTGGTGTGACAGCTTGACCAACCACACTACTGAGGGTTAAATGCACTTGGTGACAGGCGCAGCTTGCCCCTGATGTAGTATATGGCCAAAAAATAAACAGACTATAGCTGGTTAAATGCACTTGGTGTGACAGCTTCACCCTGATGTAGGCTTTAGCCAAAAAACAACCACACCATTGAGGGTTAAATGCACTTGGTGACAGGCGCAGCTTGCCCCTGATGTAGTATATGGCCAAAAAATAAACAGACTATTGCTGGTTAAATGCACTTGGTGTGACAGCTTCACCCTGATGTAGGCTTTAGCCAAAAAACAACCACACCATTGAGGGTTAAATGCACTTGGTGACAGGCGCAGCTTGCCCCTGATGTAGTATATGGCCAAAAAATAAACAGACTATTGCTGGTTAAATGCACTTGGTGTGACAGCTTCACCCTGATGTAGGCTTTAGCCAAAAAACAACCACACCATTGAGGGTTAAATGTACTTGGTCGCAGCTTGTGCTGGCGCACCACAAGACACAAAATGGCCGCCGATCACCCCAAAAAAAAGTGAATGACAACCGGTCTGGGCAGCCTAAAAACAGTGAGCAATTGAGTATCAGCAGCTCAATGATCCACAGCTGCAGATCGATCTCTGAATGGAGTCTTTTGGAGGAGTTAATCAGCCTAATCTCGCCCTACTGTCGCAGCTGCAACCTCTCCCTACGCTAATCAAAGCAGAGTGACGGGCGGCGCTATGTGACTCCAGCTTAAATAGAGGCTGGGTCACATGGTGCTCTGGCCAATCACAGCCATGCCAATAGTAGGCATGGCTGTGACGGCCTCTTGGGGCAAGTAGTATGACGCTTGTTGATTGGCTGCTTTGCAGCCTTTCAAAAAGCGCCAAGAAAGCGACGAACACCGAACCCGAACCCGGACTTTTACGAAAATGTCCGGGTTCGGGTCCGTGTCACGGACACCCCAAAATTCGGTACGAATCCCTAATTACGTCCTAAAGAGGGACCAAATGTTTAGTTAGAGCCAGGACAAGGCTAGGTGTTGTTTTAATGATTTTGTTTTATGCAATCTGTGGAAATAAAACTGGCAGGACGTCAGTTAAAATGCATTTCTGTCTCCTGAGTCCTCCTTGTGCGTAATAGACTGACTATTCCCCTACCTTTCACCCCTGGAAAGGTGAGCTTGCAAAATGCATTGTCACACTCTGCATTTAAGAAAGATGGTCAATATATGCAAATAAGCCTCTAGCAGCAATGGGGGTGTTGCTGTTACTCTTAGAGGCTCAGCTCTTCCTCCAACTGCTGCTGCCTCTGGTCTTTGATTGACTTGAGGAGAAGTCAGAGCCAGGCGTGATCATGTTTACACTGCTTGGCCATGTCAATCAAAGTGCAGAGGCAGTTGCAGAGAAAGCTGAGCCATAAAGGGTGTTTCTGTAAAGTACAGTAATAAACTGCTGTATGGGTGCCTGACAGGCTCAGAAGAGAAGAAACGCCATATGGCTTTTGGAGAGCAGATTTAGCTGGAATGATTTTTGGGCACCATGTGGCATTTGAAGAGATGCCAAGATACACCTACACCCTACACCCCCTTAAGGAATTTAGTGAGCACTTTAACTCCACAGGTATTTCTTAGAATTTAGAAAGACTTGTCTGTGAAAATGAAAAATTGCATTTTTTCTAATAAAATGTTGCTTTAGCCTCAATCATTTTCACAAGGGCTTATAGGGAGATAAAGCACCCCACAATTTCTTAACCATTTTCTCTTGAATACAGCAGATGGCAGATTTTGTCCAATGTGTACCACTGTTAAAAGTCAGCTCTTTACTTATTGTAATGTGTTGCCTCATTGTAGAAATATTCCACGTGTCCCTAAACTGCAGTCTGGATATACGACAGGGCTCCAAACTCAGGGGTGAACATACTACCAGTTCAGCTGCACAGGGGACCAGCGAAGGAGGGGGCTCATTCTTAAATACTATAGAGCTTTTCCATTATGACTAGTCTGCAGGAGGCGGCCGAGTGAAGTGCTGTGAGAGCTGCACTCACCCCTTCTCGCTGGTCTCCTCTGGACTGTGCAGCATTGTCCTGACTGCGTACAGCATCAGGACGTACATCGCACACTATGACCTGATGCTGCACACAGTCAGGTGCAGCACGGGCTGGAGGAGGTCAGCAAGCGGAGACTGCAGGAGGGGACACTGGACATGAAAAGCAGAGTCAGAGCAGGAGTCGTCTGAGGATCTGATATGGGGGTCTGAGGATCTGATATGGGGGCCTGAGTATCTGATATGGGTGTCTTAGGATCTGATATGGAGGTCTGAGCATCTGATATGGGGGTCTGAGCATCTGATATAGGGGTCTGATATGGGGGCCTTAGCATCTGATATGGGGTCTGAGCATCTGATATGGGGGTCTGATCATCCGATATGGGGGCATCAGCATCTAATATATGAGCTTGAGCATCTGATATGGGGGTCTGAAGATCTGATAAAGGGGTTTGATTTGAGAATCTAATTTTGTGGTGGCCTGATCTGAAAGGAAGGGGGTACGTTTTGTATTGTCGCACATTATAGGGGGTATTTTTGAACTGGTGCACATTATAAGAGGGCATTTTTTATAATTACTACTGGGGCACTACGGGGACCATGATTACATAAAATTACTATTTACTAAAAAAAATCATTTATATTTTACAGCACAATATTCTAACATCAATTACTCTATCTATAAAGGTGACTATATGAGGGGCTTGTTTTGGGGATAAAATGGCTTTTTGATCACTTTTTATTCCATATTTTGGAAGGCACGGTGGCCAAATGATAAAAAAAAATTGGGGGTTCACCGGAGTAAATATCATAACATTGTTATTCTGCTGATTTATAGGATTTATGTTTTATTACTTTTATGCCATGAAATCACTTTTTATAAAGAAAAATCATAAATTTTTTGTGTCACCATATTATAGGAGACATAACCTTTTGTTTGCATTAATGGAGCTGATTGAGTGTGTTTTGCAGGATGAATTATAGTTTCCATTTGCAGCATTTTGGGGTGCAAATGTCTTTTAGTCACTTTCTATCCCATTTTTTTGGAGTCGAGGTAGCCAAATAATATCAATTCTGTCAAAATGTTTTATTTTTTATAGGGTTCATCATGTGGGGGAAATAACTTGGCAACATTATTCTGTGGGTTGATGCGATTACAACAATAACAAATTTATATATATATATTTTTTTTTTTCATTTTCACTACGTTTCATCATAAATTCAACACAATATTCTAAGACCCATAACTTTTTTCTTTCTCTGTTGTGGCAGCTGTGTGAAGGCATTTATTTTTATTTTTTTGCAGAATGAGCTGTAGTTTTTATTGGTACCATTTAGGGGTAAATATGACTTTTTGATAGCTTTTTATACCGTTTTGTTTTGTGCAGTTTTCTCCATAGTATAGCTTTAAAATCTTTGGGGAAAAAATAAATTCCAGAAATTTACTAGACTGTAAAGCATTAACTGCCAAAATTATGCACCATTCTCTGACTTAGAACTCTGCAGCTATTGGCGAAAGCTATACCCGCTCGGTCCACCACCATGGAAATCACTGTAAGTACTATGGGTATCATTTATTAAGACCAGTGTTTTAGACGCCCATCCTAATAATTTCGTGCTGCCGGTGGATCCACCGAACTTACGTAGAGGTGCTAAACTCTACATAACTTTGGCGCATCCAGCGCCAGTTCTAAATGTAAGACAGCTTCCTTGCTCGCTTAAATTTAGACCATTTTCTATACCTAAAACGGGCATAGATAATGATAAATTAGCCGGCCTGCCAGCCTGTCCCCTTCCCCGCCCATGCTACACCCTCTTTTTTAGACCTGGCATGAGCGGGGAAAAGTCGTAGATTGCTGCACAAATAACCACTCAATCTGCAACAGATGTACGCCAGAAAACTGGTATATATCAGATAGTAAATGACCCCCTATATCTACAAATATGTAAACAGTCACCTCTCTGAGATCCATAATCAGCTAATGAATTTCTATGTAAAAAAAAAAGGTTTAGAAACCTTTTAATTAATCTCTCATGTTGAGGCTGATTAGTTTTATTCCCCAAATTTAGACTACAATGAAAGGTGAGCGATAAAGCCAATAGAAACTAGAATATTTAAATATGAAAATTCCAGAAATGTCAGTCTATGAAATAGATTAAGATCCTCTCCATCTTCTTAGGGTACTTCTAAATGGCGATTTTTGGAAGTATCGCAGTGTAGCAGGGATACCATAGGAATAAATGGGGTTGCAGCACATATCACATATTTGCTGCCACCGCAACAAGGGCTTCAAGGATATAATATTATCAAATTGTTGAATTGTAGAAATATATGATCACTTTTACTTTACTTTTTTTTTGTTTTATTACTTTTAGGCTACATGCACACGACCGTGTGTGTTTTGCGGTCCGCAAATTGCGGTTCCGCAAAAAAAACGGATGACATTCCGTATGGCATCCGTTTTTTTTGCGGATCCATTGTAATAATGCCTATACTTGTCCGCAAACTAGAAAAAAATAGGACATGCACTATTTTTTTTGTGGAGAAACGGAACGGACATACTGATGCGGACAGCACACTGTGTGCTGTCCTTGTTTTTTGCGGACCCATTGAAATGAATGGGTCCGCATCCTATCCGCAAAAAAAACGGATCGGACACTGAAACAAAATACGGTCGTGTGCATGTAGCCTTATCTTTATAGTTGTATGCATCACTGCCAGATTTATTTATATGTAGGAGGGAGCATTGCCCTAGGTCAGTGCTGTCAGCAGGTGTAATTACTACTTTTCCCAAGCACAAGGCATATTTTTCAGCACTAATCTCTAATTATAAAGACTGACACAAGAAAAGTTAATTATAAGTTAATTCTGTTTCATAAATCACTCCCTTTAAATCATCTTCTCATCACAAAAAGAAGAGAGCAGTATAGAAGAGGTAAATGGCAGAGATGTGACTGGGGCTAGCAGAGGGACCTCCTGAGTGTCAGTACCCCAGAGCAGGGGGTATCTGCAAATGGTTTGTTATTTAATATATTATGTAATATACTGTTATGTATTGTCGTGTAATGTGTATCCAGCATAGCCGTGTATGTCGGGGTTAACAATCTGGGCTCAGCCCTTGTAGGAGGCTAGATGTGGGCTGGCACCAATTCTAACCTTAGGTCAGTTTAGACCGGAGTGTGCTAAAGGAAGGAAGCTGAAACTTGTGCTCTCTCTTCTTAGGCCCAGAAAGCTATGGAGACTAACCCATCTCTACATGATCTACAGAAGGAGTAATACAAAAGAGAGAACTAGATAACTTAGAATCTCCATGGATGAGCATTGGAGACAGTAAGTTAACCTGCTACCAAATGCTGTTTGACTTCACTGCAATGTGGGACACTGTTAAAACACCCTTCACACCTGGACATGACCCAAAAAATTCTCTATAGGGAAGAAGGTCTGGACTCTGTGGTGGCCAATCCATGTGTGAAAATGATGTCTCATGCTCCCTGAACCACTCTTTCATAATTTAAGCCCGATGAATCCTGACATTGTCATCTTTGAATAGGCACGTGCCATCAGGGAAGAACAAATCCATTGATGGAATAACCTGGTCATCCAGTATGTTCAGGTAGTCAGCTGATCTCATTCTTGGAGCACATACTGTTGCTGAACCTAGACCTGACCAACTGCAGCAACCCCAGATCATAGCACTGTCCCCACAGGCTTGTACAGTAGGCACTAGGCATGATGGCTGCATCACTTCATCTGCCTCTCTTCTTACCCTGATGTGCCCATCACTCTGAAACAGGGTAAATCTGGACTCATCAGACCACATGACCTTCTTCCATTGCTCCAGAGTCCAATCTTTATGCTCCCTAGCGAATTGAAGCCTTTTTTCTGGTTTGCCTCACTGATTAGTGATTTTCTTACAGCTACACAGCTGTTCAGTTCCAATCCCTTGAGTTCCCTTCGCATTGGGCGTGTGGAAATGCTCTTAATTTCACTATTAAACATAGCCCAGAGTTCTACAGTTGTTTTTCTTCGATTTGATTTCACCAAACGTTTAAGTGATCGCTGATCACGATCATTCAGGATATTTTTTCCCGCCACATTTCTTCCTCGAATACGATGGGTCCCCACTATCCTTCCAGTTTTTAATAATGCGTGGACAGTTCTTAACCCAATTTTAGTAGTTTCTGCAATTTCCTTAGATGTTTTCTCTGCTTGATGCATGCCAATGATTTGATATATCATTATATGATCCTATGACTCATGGAATTCCGTCCCATAGTTTGGATTTAACCTGGACATTTTAATGATCCCTCCCCTATAAAAGGAGGTAGATTAATAGTACTATTCACCACTGAGGAAGGTGCAAGAGTGCACCGAAACGCGTTTGGGTTTTATATAAGAATAGTACTTTGACTTTTTAAACAAAAAAGTCCATCCTAAAATATAAAGGTGAACTGCGTCCGTACTCAGCTGTTTTAAATCGGTCAGCTGGTCGGAGTAACAGATCGTCATTTCCGGCTATAGGAACATCATTTCCGGCCCAGCGAAGAGGAACAGAGCGATCAGAGAAGAAGACGCCGGAGAATACGTGCGCACCACCGCTACACACCACAGAGGACCGGACAATATAGTAAGGAGATCTCCCTACAGCTGTACCTTGGAACTGACGCATATGGGGTAAGACTGTTCCGGTTTTATACTAAATACATTCCCAGGACTTAAGTGAACCTATCACCCCAGGATTGCAACATAGGATATATAAGTGAACCTATTACCCCAGGATTGCAACATAGGATATATGACTCCTACATGCAGACTGATCATCTGCAGTAGTAGGATTTTAGTCATATAAGGACTTTTATCTATTCTATTCTATTTTATTCTATTTTATTTATTTCAAGCATTTCAATCATTTGATATACTCTGTCATAATAGGAAGGACCATAGCGTTCCTGATACAATCTGAGAAATTTGTATCGTTGTGACTAAGTTTTTACTCCTCCACATCCTTGAAAAGTATTTATTTAATTTTTTGATATATTGATAATTTTACAGAAGGGTATATTTTTAGAAACAATAAAGAAACGTGATATACCTTACTATAATTGTTGCCTTCTCTATATATACAGACATCTGAGTGCCCTCCATCTTCCACATACTATATTCTATCAATCATTTGGCAATTGGTACTGCCTTATTTGGAGAGAGCACCTAGCCGTGTTTTACAAGTCAGTAGAGCCTTTGCAATTCTCCCATACATTTTTTTGGGGGGACAGGCACTATATGGCACTATGCGGGAGTTTTTTATGGGAGTATGCGCTCTGTATGGCAAATCTGTTTTTAATCGAAGTTAACAAAGTGGACAGGGTGGAGTGGTCCTTCCTGTGGGGAACCTTGGACAGAATGAACTTGGGGGAACATTTTATTAAATGGACACAACTACTTTATTGTGATTCTAGTGCCAGGGTTAAGATAAATGGGACTGATTCTGAACAGATCCTTTTACAGCGAGGTACTCGGCAGGGGTACCCCCTGTCACCTTTGATATTTGCCCTTGCATTGGAACCCCTCGCATGTAAAATCCAACAATCTAATGAGATCATTGGCTTTGGAAGGAATGGAGATGCGGACAAGATAAGTTTATACGCGGACGATATTTTAATATTTCTGAAGCAGGGGTGGAAAGCGGTTACACCGGTTATGAAAATTCTAAGAGAATATGGATTATTATCGGGGTACAAAGTAAATTGGGATAAGTCCGAGCTCCTTCCCCTTACCCGAGCACCTCCGGATGGCCCCTTAGGTATCAGGTCACTTGGATTAACCGATTCTGTCTTATATCTTGGTATTAGAATTAGTGCGGATCTGTCTAGATATAATCTTCTGAACATTACCCCTATGATTAACAAGGTTAGAGAGAGGGTCCGGACTTGGCAGAAGCTGCCTCTGTCACAGGTGGAAAGAATTGCACTGATAAGGATGGTGGTCCTCCCCATTGCTCTAGACCCCCTGACAACGTGTCCGATATAGATCGATGATTCATTTTTTGGGCTGCTGGATAAATTACTGAATGAGTTGATCTGGGGGAGGGATAGGGTTAGGATCAAGCAAAAATATCTCTACCTCTCTGAGAGAGATGGTGGTCTATCCCTCCCCTTCCTTCAGGGATACTATATTGCAGCCCAGATAAAGTGGTGTGTGGGTGGGGGGACGGACCATCACTCTGCTGTACTATTAGGTATTTTGGCAAGGGACTTTCAGGGGTTATATGGGGATATTTTTTCTATTCTGGAGACGGGGCACCCGGGCAAAAGAAAAAAACAATGCCTGATCAGTGATACACTAGATAGGGTTTGGAAGAAGATTGAGAATATATTGGGTGTAAAAACCCCACTCATTTTACTCCACTTTGGCACAATCATAACTTAGCAGAATTTATGTTAATTGTAGATTATAAATATTAGAACTCACGCGGTATTAACCGCTTAAGTCACATAACATCACACGGTAATATTATCCCCTTGGACGTATTGGTAAAGGGTACACCTGTAACTTTTTTGGATAGATATAGATATGCACAAATTAGTCACGCATATAGGAACACTGAGGATAAAAGCCTCTTGACCGTCAGGGCGAACTCCTTTTTGGATTATTGTTTTAGATTTAAGGATACACAACTTACTCTCTCAAATATATCATAGACTCAGGGACTGTTTAGGGAAAATAACAACATTTAAAAGCGAGGGCGGCTGGGAAGCTGAAATGGGTGATGGGAGCATCTTGGAATGGGATATAATATATCAAAACATAAAAAAAGTATCGATCTGTCAGAAATATAGACTTACTCAGTTTAAGATTGTACATCGCCTATACTACTCCCCCGCCTTCCTTGCTAAAATATATAAGGAAAAAGGGGATCTGTGCAGTGGCGTCCACAAAATCCATGGGGCCCCGGTGCAAAACTGATCCATGGGGCCCCCTCCCTGTCGCGCAAGAATTTACTTGGGCCCCTTGGATTGGGATTAATAATGCTCGGTGCCTCTCTGTGACCTTTTTACTACAAAATAACAGTGAGATAAAGTTGTCACCGTGATTTTGTAGCAAATAGATCACAGAGAGGCAAAGAGCATTATTAATCATGTTAATGCTCTGTGTCTCCGCTGTCCAGGACGGGGCATGGCTCTCTTTCACGCAGCGGATTACCCGCACAGGATCCGCTCATGTGAAAGGGCCCTAAGCCCAATGCATGGCTACACTCACCCAGTCCTAATAAAATCTGGTCCTACCTCATCCAGGGTGTCGCTGGCGTCGGCGTGATGTCTGCTGGATCCAGAATAAGGTCCCTATGGTGATAGAGAAAAAAAGAATGATCACATAAGGAAGGGATGGTGACTGCCCCTATGAAATCACCAGCTGGGGGCGCTGTGCTGGCCTTTAACACTGAGCCATGCCAATGTATAGCATACATTTCCCCTAAGTGCTACTACACAGTACTCACAGTAATTAAGCCCCTTCAAAATGGTTATGTCCTCCTTGTGGCCCCTCACAGTAGTTATGGCCAGATATGTGTCCCCCTCACAGTAGTTATGCCCAGATATGTGTCCCCCTCACAGTAGTAGTTATGTCCAGATATGTGTCCCCCTCACAGTAGTAGTTATGTCCAGATATGTGTCCCCCTCACAGTAGTAGTTATGTCCAGATATGTGCCCCCTCACAGTAGTTATGGCCAGATATGTGTCCCCCTCACAGTAGTAGTTATGTCCAGATATGTGTCCCCCTCACAGTAGTAGTTATGTCCAGATATGTGTCCCCCTCACAGTAGTAGTTATGTCCAGATATGTGCCCCCTCACAGTAGTTATGGCCAAATATGTGCCCCTCACAGTAGTTATGCCCCGATATGTGTCCCCCTCACAGTAGTAGTTATGTCCAGATATGTGCCCCCTCACAGTAGTTATGGCCAGATATGTGTCCCCCTCACAGTAGTTATGCCCCGATATGTGTCCCCCTCACAGTAGTAGTTATGTCCAGATATGTGTCCCCCTCACAGTAGTAGTTATGTCCAGATATGTGTCCCCCTCACAGTAGTAGTTATGTCCAGATATGTGCCCCCTCACAGTAGTTATGGCCAGATATGTGTCCCCCTCACAGTAGTTATGCCCCAATATGTGTCCCCCTCACAGAAGTAGTTATGTCCAGATATGTGTCCCCCTCACAGTAGTAGTTATGTCCAGATATGTGTCCCCCTCACAGTAGTAGTTATGTCCAGATATGTGTCCCCCTCACAGTAGTAGTTATGTCCAGATATGTGCCCCCTCACTGTAGTTATGGCCAGATATGTGTCCCCCTCACTGTAGTTATGGCCAGATATGTGCCCCCTCACTGTAGTTATGGCCAGATGTGTGTCCCCCTAGGACAGGGGGCAAAATGGAATATATATACAGCAGAGGCAAAAAATTGAATACATACACAAGGGACAAATGGAATATATACAAAGGGGGCAACATGGATATATATACAGGGGCCCTGTATATATATATATATATATATATTTATCCATTTTGCCCCCTCTGTATATATTCCATTTGTCCCCTGTGTATGTATTACATTTTTTACTCCCTCTGTATATATTACATTTTTGTCATTTTCTGCATTTTTGCAAAGATTTCATTAAATTTGCCCCCAGGGTCGGGCCCCTATGAAGGATTGGCCGCACTGACAGATCCTCCTTGTGTTATGAGCTGGCCCGGCACATAAAAAAAAAAAAAAAAAAAACTTACCTACTCTCTGAACCTGCTCTGCTCCCGCCGTCTTGTTCATAATCCCGTCTTCTGGCGTGCGTCGGCCGCGTCATCCCGTCAACCTGCGTGATCCCGCGAGACCTGGCGTGAGGGTCACTGGTCTGGAGCAAGGCACTGGCAGCAGCTCTGGATGGGTGGAGGAGGGGCTGCCGCTTACAGGTACTAACTGCGAGTGCGCAGTGCTGCACCGCCGGCCAGGCACAGAGGCCGGGGCCTGACCGGCCATATGATATTAAAACTTTTAAAATCATTTGCAGTGGCGGTGGGGCTGCGGGCCCCAGCTGCCTTGGGTACAGCACTACTGCAGGGGCCAGGGGTCCACAGGCGGCAGGGCCACCTGGAGTGCCGGGCCTGGTCGCAACTGCGACCGCTGCGACCCCTGTATGTACGCGCCTGGATCTGTGTTGGAAATGCTCAGCAGAAAATGCTGATCTAGCTCACTTATTTTGGAACTGCCCAGAAGTAAGAGGTTTTTGGACTAATATCTATGAGGAATTGTTTAGAAGATATAACATTAAACTGAACCAATGTTTTATGCAGGCAATATTGGGCAACTTCTCTCCCTCCGATCTGACGCCCCACCAGACACGTGTATGTCTGGAGGGCTTCGTGGTAGCGAAGGCCCTGATTGTTAAATACTGAGGCACCCAAAATAGCCCTAGCTTTATAGAATGGAGGGCTCAGATTGATAATATTGATGCCTATAGAAAGATGGCAGGGAAATTGGATTAAAGTTAGAGAGGGTGTGTTTCTTGCTCCAAAGGGCCTGGATATAGGTGGTTCCGGAAACGGAAGCCGCAGGTGAAATTTAGATATGGTTGGATCTCGCAGCAGTGGATCAGGGGAGGGGGGGGGGGGGTAAAAGGGATCAAATATGTTAAGCTGTCTATCACTACTTTTGTATACTTGAATGGCATGTTACTAAATGTTATATATTTGGTTTAGAAAATAATAAAGGAATTGATAAAAAAACTAACAAAGTGGACTTCGATCCGAATTTCAGGAAAAAATTTATTCGCCGCAAAGCCGAATTTCCTCGTGCTTTGTGGTAACCAATTGATTTTCCCTGAAATGACAGTAAAACAAAACAAAAAAATCATACTTAGGCCTCATGCACACGACCGTTGTGTGCATCCGTGGCCGTTGTGCCGTTTTCCGTTTTTTTTCACGGACCCATTGACTTTCAATGGGTCCGTGGAAAAATCGGAAAATGCACCGTTTGGCAGCCGCATCCGTGAGCCGTGTTTCCTGGCCGTGAAAAAAATATGACCTGTCCTATTTTTTTCACGGCCAACGGTTCACGGACCCATTCAAGTCAATGGGTCCGTGAAAGAACACGGATGCACACAAGATTGGCATCCGTGTCAGTGATCCGTGGCCGTAGGTTAGTTTCATACAGACGGATCCGAAGATCCGTCTGCATAAAAGCTTTTTCAGAGCTGAGTTTTCACTTCGTGAAAACTCAGATCCGACAGTATATTCTAACACAGAGGCGTTCCCATGGTGATGGGACGCTTCTAGTTAGAATACACTACAAACTGTGTACAAGACTGCCCCCTGCTGCTTGGCAGCACCCGATCTCTTACAGGGGGATATGATAGTACAATTAACCCCATCATATCCCCCTGTAAGAGATCAGGGCTGCCAGGCAGCAGGGGGCAGACCCCCCCCCTCCCCAGTTTGAATATCATTGTGCGGCCCCCCCTCCCCTGTTGTTAACTGTTGGTGGCACAGTGTGCGCACCCCCCTCCCTCCCTCTATTGTTTTAATACATTGGGGCCAGTGTGCGCGCGCCCCCCAACCCCCCCTCCCTCCCTCTATTGTTTTAATACATTGGGGCCAGTGTGCGCGCGCCCCCCCAACCCCCCCTCCCTCCCTCTATTGTTTTAATACATTGGGGCCAGTGTGCGCACCCCCCCAACCCCCCCCCCCCCCCCTCCCTCTATTGTAATCATCATCGGTGGCAGCGGAGTAGAAGATTTTCATACTTACCTGGCTGCTGGCTGCTGCGATGTCTGCGTCCGGCCGGGAGCTCCTCCTACTGGTAAGTGACAGCAATGCGCCGCACAGACCTGTCACTTACCAGTAGGAGGAGCTCCCGGCCGGACGCAGACATCGCAGCAGCAAGCAGGTAAGTATGAAAATCTTCTACTCCGCTGCCACCGATGATGATTACAATGGGGGGAGGGAGGGGGGTGGGGGGGTGCGCACACTGGCCCCAATGTATTAAAACAATAGAGGGAGGGAGGGGGGGTTGGGGGGGCGCGCGCACACTGGCCCCAATGTATTAAAACAATAGAGGGAGGGAGGGGGGTTGGGGGGGCGCGCGCACACTGGCCCCAATGTATTAAAACAAGAGAGGGAGGGAGGGGGGGTTGGGGGGCGCGCGCACACTGGCCCCAATGTATTAAAACAATAGAGGGAGGGAGGGAGGGGGGTGCGCACACTGGCCACCAACGAGTTAACAACAGGGGAGGGGGGGCCCACTGGCCACCAATGAGTTAAAAACAGGGGGGGGGGTCTGCCCCCTGCTGCCTGGCAGCACCTGCCAGGCAGCAGGGGGCAGTCATGTACACAGTTTTTTTGTATATTCTAACCTGAAGCGTCTCCATCACCATGGGAACGCCTCTGTGTTAGAATATACTGTCGGAAATGAGTTTCACGATGTAGCTCATATCCGACAGTATATTCTAACATAGAGGCGTTCCCATGGTGATGGGGACGCTACAAGTTAAAATATACCATCGGATTGGAGAAAACTCCAATCCGATGGTATAACAGAACTCCAGACTTTACATTGAAAGTCAATGGGGACGGATCCGTTTGAAATGGCACCATATTGTGTCAACATCAAACGGATCCGTCCCCATTGACTTGCATTGTAATTCAGGACGGATCCGTTTGGCTCCGCAGGGCCAGGCGGACACCAAAATGACTTTTTTTTCATGTCCGTGGATCCTCCAAAAATCAAGGAAGACCCACGGACGGAAAAACGGTCACGGATCACGGACCAACGGAACCCCGTTTTGCGGACCGTGAAAAAAAACGTCCGTGTGCATGAGGCCTTAGGGTACTTTCACACTTGCGGCAGAGAATTCCGGCAGGCAGCTCCGTCGCCGGAATTGCTTGCCGGATCGATCAAAACGCATGCAAACTGATGGCATTTGAAATGCATTGAAATGCCAGATCTGTATCTCGGGTGTCATCCGGAAAAAAAGGATCAGGCATTTATTTTTTGCACATTTTTTGCTGTCTGAGCATGCGCAGACCGCAATGCTGGATCCGGCATTAATGCATGTCAATGGGAAAAAAATGCACCCGCTACTTACAAAAAAAATGCACTTCATAACAAAGTAATTAGTCACAAAGCAAATTTTTTTGTAAGATTCAGTTAAGCAGCCAAATTGAATTTTTAAGAACTTATCTTAACCTGCTCATCTCTAGCTAAGGCATTTGTGTATGGTATTTATATTGGAACTGAATTGTAATATTATCAGTATTATATAAACACAAACATTTCATTTACTTTTTGTATTTTGTATTTTTTTATTTACAGTGTTTAGTTATATTTTATGGGAAAAACTCAACTATGGATTAATCCAGGTAGGTTATATAAATGTAAGTGCACATTAAAAAAAAAAAAAAAAAAGCTATCACTTTAAATCCGAGATAGTCTGACAACTGAGGACATAACAGTCATGGTAATATCAACCATGTGCACAATGCTGAAATAATATACTGCAATACAACCAATGTCATCTGCTGACACGATTCACTTACTATGACATACTGGGTGGTATAGACAAAACAACAAATGGGTACAATGGAAAATCAGATACTACAAGACCTGATAGTGCAGTCACAGACTCTTAATTAGGATAAGAACAGACAGTATGTACCGATAATTTGCCAAAATCTCTCCTGTTGTCCTACTGCTTTAAGACTCTGCAGTGTCCTACACATGTTTGTAATGGGTCAGCATCACTATATAATAGATAGATAGATAGATAGATAGATAGATAGATACATTAGATACGCCTTATTATGCAATCATTTATGAAGACTTGGCTGTTACCCTAATTCACCTTGGTTTCTGCATCTTCAATGATATTAAAGTTATCTGCAGCATCCCTTGGGAGTATAATTCAGACAGTATGCAAGGTGAGATGTCCAGCAATGCAGCATCCCACCCTCCATGCTACACAGTGAACACATGGTGAGCACTCAACACCCTCATTTCCTAGGGGGACTCACCTCAAATGTAGGAGACCCACCCTTGTCTCTCAACGTGCAGCCCAGAAGCTCTGCAAAAAACTTTGCCATATACAATCGGTGTATCTGACCAGCAGATATTGCAGTACAATTCTAATGAAGAGCTTAATATCCAGAGTTGTCCAGGAAATTTGTTTTCAGCATCTGCGTTTCCACATCTCCCATCCAGCCCTTGCTGGTAATGATGTGAATGGTGCCCCGCCAAGAAATGTCTCTGGTCCAGCATTGTCAGGCTGTTACATAGACACACAGGGACTTGAAAGGAGAAATCACCAGTACTGTCTAGGCTTTTGATGTCTGCTCCTAGCCTTACCAGCTGAATGTCACTATTACCATAGTAAAAAAAAGCGTAGGGCCCTGCAGAGGGGGTAAAGAGAGGGACAACGCTGCAGCACCCAGGAAAGGCACATGATGATGAGAAGAAATATTGCTTCAAACTCTTTGTGACGCCGGCTGCAGCTCTTCCGATTTCTGCTGCAGCCTTGTCTGGGAATATTTACACAGCGTTATGTCTGTCCTAGTCACCGTATGAAGAGTCATACCCCGGCATCTTAAACATTCATTTTGTAGCATTTCTTTCCATCCCAATGCACTCTGGTCAGTTACTGGAAGATGCAGGTGTGCCATGGCGTGGAATAATGACAAGCAGAGGCACACTCAAAGTTGTGGCAACATAAACTTTACTGAAGCGCATGGCTCTGACACAAGCTCATGGTGGTTGTAGATAGCATAATTACATGGCCCATAGTCATACTGGTTTAGTCTCTCAATATGAGTGCACATAAATTAACGGTCGCTCAACAATTCTGGAAGGTGGCAGGTTGCCCCCAAATATGTACAGTCCGTCTATAGTAACCATATACAATCTCTTAGGGTGGGTTCATATCACGTTTTATGCAGGGGTGCACCGCTAGCCTTTCTGTTGACTGAGGCAAAAACTAAAGGCACCCATTGCCCATGGCCCTTCTGCTTCCCCCCTCTTGCCCTTTCCTGGCGCTGCCTGAGGTGATCACCTCACCTGGCCTCATTGGGGGTGCACCCTTAGTTTTATGCCTCCGTTTGACGTATACGTTAGAAAAAAAGAATACAAAAACGTAGCACACCACGTTCTTGTATCCTGCACAGTCCGGTTAAAAAAAACTATACTTTTTTTTTTACAATGGTAAAAAAAGCATACATTTATTTTAATTTTTTTTACAATGGAGCTCTATGGTGAATGGATGCCACCGTAAGGCATCCGTTTAACTTATATGTTTTTTGTACATGTTAAACGGATGGGAAAAACGTGATGTGAACCCAGTCTTAAATGCACATTAGTCCCAAGGGGGACCTCCCTGATACAGGTGCATGAGTTGGGTGTGGGACTTGGGTCCACCCCTATCTCAGTCTAGAGTTGGCAGCAGAAGTGAGAGGATGCTCCATGTGCATTTTTTGCAGCCCTATTGAAATTAATGGGTCCTCATTAGTGTTGACCGCGAATATTCTAATTGCAAATTTTTATCACGAATATCAGCACTTTGAGAATTTGCGAAGAAGTAGAATATAGTGCTATATATCAGTGTTTCCCAACCAGTGTGCCTCCAGCCAAAGGCTGCTCGGGCATGCTGGGAGTTGTAGTTTTGCAACAGCTGGAGGCACACTGGTTGGGAAACACTGATATATACTGTATATTCATAATTGCGAATATTCTCTTTTTTTTTTATCAGTAACCTCCCTTCTTGCTTGTGGGCCAATGAGAAGGGTGTAATGTCTTTGTCTGAGCTTAGCAACATCCCTAGCAACCAATAGGAAAGCTGCCTACCCCATACTATATAAGAACCTCCCCAGAGTTCTGAGAGAGAGCAGTGTCATTGCTGTGCTCTGTGCTTTCCTGTGTCATTACATTAGATAGATAGATAGATAGATAGATAGATAGCTTATATACATGATACAGATAGTTAGTGGGAGATAGTCAGTGTAGGTTAGATAGTGATATACTGTTGCTGATTGGTAGTGTGATAGGAATTACTGTTTCTCTGCTGTCCATACATACATGCTACAGACATAGAGCTTTGATGTCACAACAATACTTAGTGCACCAATCAGTAATATCTACTCAGACCTGATAAAATGTGAAGTTGTATGTATTGCGCAAAAAATATGCGCATCATTAGTGCCAATTTGCGCAATTGCAAAAATAATGACTGGAGATCACGAATTATGCAAATTTATTGTGATTATTTTCTTGATTTCGAAAATCGGCAATGTAATATTCGCGTAATGCGCGCGCAATACAGGCGTGGGTCACTTTCGCTACATTTGCCAAGCTGCTAAAAGGTTTCCTGAGACTGGAGAAAATGGTTGGCATGGCAGAACATTAAAAATGGCTTTATATGCAGATAACGTTCTCCAATATATTCTAGATTGTGCTAATCGGCAATTAATGATGCGCATATTTTGGCGCAATATGTAAAACCACATTTTAGTAGGTCTGACTACATATTACTGATTGGTGCACTATGTATTGTTGTGACATCATAGCACTATGTCTGTAGCATGTACAGTTGCAAGAAAAAGTATGTGAACCCTTTGGTATTATATGGATTTCTGCACAAATTGGTCATAAAATGTGATCTGATCTTCATCTAAGTCACAACAATAGACAATCACAGTCTGCTTAAACTAATAACACACAAAGAATTAAATGTTACCATGTTTTTATTGAACACACCATGTAAACATTCACAGTGCAGGTGGAAAAAGTATGTGAACCCCTAGTCTAATGACATCTCTCTCTCTCTCAGAACTTTAAAAAAACTGTAGAAAATGGCTGCTGGGAGGGATCATGGGTTTAGATGGAATTTTTTTTTTTTAATATTCAAAAAAACTAATATATTTCACTATATTCTAAATATTCGCAAATTCTCGAAGTGCCGATATTCGTGATTTGAATATTCGCACCCAACACTATTGGCAATGGTCACTAAACAACCATAAGACACAACCCAAACCCACCACTAAGGTATGGATTCACGTGTCTTGTGGGAGGACATACTTCGTATTCAAAACACATGCAAAACACTATATGAAAGATGGTGCCCTGTAGCTGATATATTTCCTGTGAAATCTGCTGTAGCACAATCTATTAACAGGATGACGTCACGCTATAAGGAATGTAAATTTGCCATCTCCATGTACAGCTAGACTATGCTCAGCAAAGGGGAAGGGACCTGGACGCCCTATGTGGGTAACCATTTATTAACACTCCTACTGATATGTTGCTAGTCCCTATATCGCTCCTATGTACAACATTGACTAGTCTAGACTAACATACTGAACAGCTATCTGCCCTCTCAAAGGAACATTAGGATGCGCTGAGTCTGTGCTCTAAACCTTATCATAACCTCTACGTTTCGCCACAAAGGGCTCATCAGGAGCTGGGTATAGTACAAGACAGACAAACACATAACGCTGTACGCCTCTGGTGGTGAGGCGACGGCGTCTGCGCTAGAGTGGCCGTAATACGGCCGCCACTCTTTGAGGTTTAAATAGGGAAAAACATCCCTCCCCTGTGAGGCGGATCCAGCAGCATTGGGCGGATCCAGCAGCAGTGGGCGGGTGGGAGGGCGAAAGGTGTGTCAAAAACTCGGTGCACGCCCGCCCTCACAACCTGCCCCTCTCAAAACCACGATTCTGCTCTGAGTCTCAGCACACTCATACATGCAATGCAGGGGACTATCGGCGGTAGTAAGTATGACGGCAGGAATTAGAACAGGATGGAATGAGAAGGCTATACAACATATGAAGGAGGGACTTACATAAATATAACCAGACTACGGCTGGTACAGTGGATGAAAAAGGTCCTCATAAGACAATCGAAAAACAACAGATTTAAAAAAACATATGGATCACAATCTATTTGGAGCTGACCTATCCCAGGGTGCGATTAGATAGAGAAGACCAAAATGAACAATCACATAAAACAGACACATGAAATATCTTCATTCAGGCCTTCAGGACATACAGTACACAGCCTGAACGTCCATTCTGCCTCCATTTGTAGCAGTTTTTTGTTATAGTCACCACCTCTAGGGGTCCTTCTAATTGTCTCGATGCCCTGGAATTTAATAGCCCCCACGTTTCCAGCGTGATTCTCAAACATGTGGCATGCGATGTCCGCGCCATTGCGAATGTATCATTCTGCCTACATATTGGAGGCCACAAACACACGTGGCTAATTAAATGACACCACTGATTCTACAGTTAATAAATTATAGAATTGCAAAGCTTTTCCATCTCACTGTGCTGGTGAAGCTATTACCCCGTTGGATCACTTTGCATGCAACTCAGCCACTACAGCGAAAAGCCCCCCTAAGTTGTCAGTCAAGCCATGTCGCTTGCTGTGGAGTTTGCAGAAAACTTTGAACCAGTCTGTCTTTTAGGTTGCGGCCCGGCGGAACGTGATAGTAGGGGTATCGCCCATGAGATGTCCTACGTCAGAGTCTGACCTAAGAATGCCCCAATACCGGGTGAGAATATCCTGCACACTTGTGTGTGCTTCATCAAAAGTGGCCACAATGCGGACTTGTTTTGGTTCACCCTCTCTAGCCCGTGGTTCCAAGAGTGTGTCGCGATTCACCACTAACGAGTGCTGGTAGGCGGCCTTAAAGGGGTTGTCCAGGTTCAGAGCTGAACCCGGACATACCCTTATTTTCACCCCGGCAGCCCCCCTGAGCCTAGCATCGGAGCATCTCATGCTCCGATGCGCTCCAGTGCCCTGCGCTAGATCGCGCAGGGCACGGGCTCCTGTGTTTTCAATAACACACTGCCGGGCGGTAACTTCCGCCCGGCAGTGTGTTCGGTGACGTCACCGGCTCTGAGGGGCGGGCTTTAGCTCTGCCCTAGCTGTTTTACTGGCTAGGGCAGAGCCAAATCCCGCCCATCAGTGCCGGTGACGTCACCGGGGTTCCTGTCAGCCCCATAGAGAGCCCGGTACGTCACCGGAACTCAGAAAAATGCCTTTGCCCTGTGCAATTTAGCGCAGGGCAAAGGAGAGCATCGGAGCATGAACTGCTCCGATGCTCATGTCAGGGGGGCTGCCTGGGTGAAAATGGAGGGTTGTCCAGGTTCAGCTCTGAACCTGGACAACCCCTTTAAGGACCTGTTGTGGATAGCTCCTGTTTGTAAAACGACTTTGAAGGTCCCTAGCTGCCACCTGATAGTCGGTAAGTCTCGAGCAATTTCTGCATAACCTCAGGTATTTGTCATGGAACCATGAACCAGACTGTACAACAGAGATGAGTGGAAATAAGAAGGCTTTATTGGAAATCAAGCCGTAGCAAAAGTCCAAACGGATGGCTAAACCGAAGCAGGGTTTTGCGTAGACAGAGGTCAGGAACCAGGAGGGTGGTCAGACGAAGCCAGGATCAGGAACCAACGGGGTAGTCAGACGAAGCCAGGATCAGGAACCAACGGGGTAGTCAGACGAAGCCAGGATCAGGAACCAACGGGGTAGTCAGACGAGGCCAGGATCAGGAACCAGAAGCAGCAGCAGTCTTAGAAGCATGTGAACACAGGAGGACCAAGCAAGGAACTGAAGCCACAGACCTTCTATATATATGAGCTAGGCATCCAGCTCCTCCCAGTGGGAAGGAGAAGCCGCAGGGTGGGAGGCTACAAGAAACCCAGAAACCAAGATGGCCGCCAGCACATGTCAAACGAAGGTAAGACCATGACAGTACCTCCCCCTCAAGGGCCCCTCCTCCGCGGAGTAAGGAACGGTTTCTGAGGGAAGCGTGCGTGGAAGGCTCGGAGCAAAGCAGGAGCATGGACATCTGCGGAGGGAACCCAGGAACGCTCCTCTGGACCATAACCACGCCAATGGACCAAAAACTGCAACCGACCGCGGACCAGGAGTGAGTCCAGGATATTGCTCACCTCATATTCCTCATGATTGCCCACTTGGACCGGACGGGGCCGAGGAACCGAGGAAGTGAAACGATTACACACCAACGGCTTCAACAGGGAGACATGAAACACGTTGGAGATCCGCATGCCAGGAGGAAGCGCAAGGGCATAGGCTACCGGGTTTACCCTGCGAAGCACTCGGAAGGGACCAACAAAGCGAGGCGCCAGCTTGGGAGTGGGCACTCGAAGGTTGAGGTTGCGGGTGGACAACCATACACGGTCTCCGACCTGGTAGGAAGGAGCGGGCGCTCGTCTGCGATCAGCCTGGAGTCTCTGGCGCTGCGCAGAGATCTCAAGGGACCTCTGGATCTGTACCCAAGAAGCACGTAGGACGGAAAGGTGATCCTCCACAGCCGGAGTATCCTGGGGAGAGAATACCTCCGGTAACACGGCAGGTTGGAACCCATAATTGGCCATGAAGGGAGACGTCCCAGAGGAAGAGTTCACCGCCGTGTTCCTGGCAAACTCAGCCCAAGGCAGGAGGTCAACCCAATTGTCTTGGTGATCGGAGACATAGCAACGAAGGAATTGCTCCAAGGCCTGATTAGATCGTTCTGCAGCCCCATTGGACTGAGGGTGGTAGGCCGAGGAGAAAGAGAGATGAATCCCCAACTGGGAGCAAAAGGCGCGCCAGAACCTGGACACAAACTGACTCCCCCGATCCGACACAATCTCCTTGGGCAAATCGTGCAACCGGAAGACCTCCCTGGCGAAAATCGTGGCCAACTCTTGTGCAGAGGGTAACTTCTTGAGAGGAACACAGTGGCACATTTTGGAAAACCGGTCCACAATCATGAGAATGACCGTATGGCCTCGGGATGCAGGGAGGTCCACAATGAAATCTATCCCCAGGTGTGACCATGGGCGCTCCCCGGTGGCTATGGGTTGCAAAAGGCCCAACGGAAGGTGCCGAGGGGACTTACTCTGGGCACAAACGGAGCATGCCGCTACATATGCGGCGATGTCGGAACGTAGAGAAGGCCACCAGAACAGACGTGAAACAGCCCAGGACAGCTGGTTCTTTCCAGGATGCCCCGCGGCCTTGGAGTTATGGTAGGTTCGCAACAACCGAGTGCGCAACTCCTCAGGCACAAAACACCTGCCGTTGGGTCTCCCAGAGGGAGCACCAGATTGAGCCGCCAAAATCTGCTCCCCCAGGGGAGAGGTCAGGCTGGTGCGAATGGCGGCCAGGATCTGATTCGGAGGTATGACCGAAGTCGGAATCGACTCCTCCCCGGACAGCTCGGAGTACTGCCGTGATAAGGCATCTGCTCTGATGTTCTTGGAACCGGGTAGGTAGGAGACCACGTAATTAAAACGTGACAAGAACAGAGCCCATCTGGCCTGACGTGGTGTCAATCTCTTGGCCTCAGAAAGGTAGGTCAGATTCTTGTGGTCCGTCAGGATGAGAACCGGAACCACCGAGCCCTCGAGCAAGTGCCTCCATTCTTTAAGGGCCTGCACGATGGCCAATAACTCCCTGTCACCAATCTGATAGTTGCACTCCGCGGAAGACAGTTTCCGGGAGTAAAACCCACAGGGAAGCAGAGGACCCTCTGGTGTTCTACGCTGAGACAGAAGGGCGCCTACTCCCGTCTCAGACGCGTCCACCTCGAGGACAAAGGGCAACCCAGGGTTGGGATGCGACAGAATCGGAGCCGACACAAAGGCGGACTTTAGAGCCTCAAAAGCTCGGATGGCCTCGAGCGGCCAGACCTGGAAATTACTGCCCTTCCTGGTCAGATCCGTGAGAGGCTTGTCTAGCATGGAAAAGTCCCTGATGAACTTCCGATAATAATTGGCGAAGCCCAAAAAGCGCTGCAGGGCACGGAGACCACTGGGCTGGGGCCACTGTAAGACAGCCGAAACCTTCTCAGGATCCATGGAGAACCCCTCAGCGGAAATGATGTAACCTAAGAAGGTTACCTGGGATCGGTGAAATTCGCATTTCTCAAGCTTACCGAACAGCCTGTTCTCTCGTAACCGTTGCAACACTCGTCTGACATCCAGAATGTGGGCCTCCATGGATTCAGAATATACCAAGATGTCATCCAAATAGACCACCACACACTGCTGCAACAGGTCACGGAAAACATCGTTGATGAATTCCTGGAAGACTGCGGGCGCATTGCACAACCCAAAGGGCATAACCAAGGATTCATAATGACCGGTCCTGGTGTTAAACGCGGTCTTCCACTCATCGCCCGCCTTGATCCTTACCAGGTTATATGCCGCCCTCGGGTCGAGTTTGGTAAAGACCGTGGCCCCTTTGAGGCGATCGAACAGCTCGGAAATCAAGGGTATCGGGTAAGCGTTCTTGATCGTGATGCGATTGAGACCCCTGTAATCGATGCAAGGCCTCAACTCACCGCCCTTCTTTTTCACAAAGAAAAATCCAGCCCCTGCCGGGGACGAGGATTTGCGAATGTGTCCGCGTGAAAGTGCCTCCCTCACGTACTCCTCCATGGCCTCATTCTCCGCTACCGACAGTGGATAGACTTTGCCACGAGGAGGAACGGCACCGGATTGTAACTCTATGGCACAATCGTATGGGCGGTGCGGAGGTAGGGCAACCGCGCGCACCTTATCGAATACATCCCGGTACTCTTCGTATTCAGGAGGCAACAGAGAGTCCGAGGAAGTACACAGCAACTTGACAGGCCCATGGATGCAACTAACCCCACACTGCGGTGACCACGAGAGGATCTCGACCGATCTCCAATCGAAAGTCGGATTATGCTTCTGGAGCCAGGGGTACCCCAAGACCACCGAGTAGTGTGGAGACGAAATAACCTGGAGACAGACCGACTCTCTGTGAACGGCACCAATGGCTATCCCCACTGGAAGGGTCTCATGAGTAACGTGTGGCGGCAGAAGGGGTCTGCCGTCTATCGCCTCAAGAGCCAGTGGGGAACCTCGAGGCTGCAGAGGAATGGAATTGGCGGCAACGAACACTCTATCAATGAACAAACCACCAGCACCAGAGTCCACCAACGCCTGGGTTGTCACCGAGCCCCCGACCCAGGAGAGGACAACCGTGATCAGTGGTTTGTCAACACGGGAAACCGGGGACGAGGAGACTCCACCCAAGATCTGCCCCCGACAGGATCTCAGGTGCGAGCGTTCTCCCGGACGGTTCGGACATGCCAACCGAAAATGCCCACCGAGACCACAGTACATGCATCGGCCCTCGCGTCTCCGGAGTGCCCTCTCCCCCTCGGACAGGCGAGCAAACCCCCGCTGCATGGGTTCACCCCCAGACAAGTCATCCCCAGGAGGCGTGGGAGGAGAGGGAGGCACGGGTGGGACAGCAAACGTAGGCGCCAATCTGTTAGGAGACCTCCGCAGGCTCTCCTTAAAGGAAGGTCTCTCCCTGAGTCTGGTGTCAATCAAAATCAGGAAAGAAATAAGAGACTCGAGCTCCACTGGTAGGTCCTTAGCTGCAACCTCATCCTTCAAGGCATCTGAGAGACCATGAGAGAAAGCAGCGACCAGAGCCTCATTATTCCAGCCCACCTCTGCTGCCAGGGTACGAAACTCAATGGCGTATTCAGCTACGGATCGTGAACCCTGTCTGATGGACATAAGGAGCTTCGCAGCAGAGGCAGCACGAGCCGGCACATCGAATACCTTCCGAAGAGAAGCAACAAAACCGGAAAACTCGGCAACCACCGGATTGTTGTTCTCCCATAAAGGACTGGCCCAGGCCAAGGCCTTGTCCGAGAGCAGCGAGATCAAGAAGCCCACCTTTGATCTCTCAGTAGGAAAGGCATGTGGCAGCAACTCGAAATAAATGCCCACCTGGTTAAGGAAACCTCGGCACTGAGTTGGCTCTCCCCCAAAGCGCTGTGGAAGGGGGGCAGAACCGGTCATACCCCGAGACACCGCAGGCGCAGCAACAGGTGTCGGGGTAGACTCTGGCGCAACAACCGGGGCGGCAGTAGGAGCGGGCCCAGGAGCGACAACCGACCCATCGGCAACGGAAGCGAAATGAGCCGTGCGTTCAAGCAGGGTTTGCAACGCCACAGCGAACCGACCCAACAGGTGATCCTGCTGATCAAGTCTGGCAACCAGCGTAGGTAGCGAGGATGGCCCTGTACCGTCAGAATTCATGGCTTGGTCCTAATGTCATGGAACCATGAACCAGACGTACAACAGAGATGAGTGGAAATAAGAAGGCTTTATTGGAAATCAAGCCGTAGCAAAAGTCCAAACGGATGGCTAAACCGAAGCAGGGTCTTGCGTAGACAGAGGTCAGGAACCAGGAGGGTGGTCAGACGAAGCCAGGATCAGGAACCAACGGGGTAGTCAGACGAAGCCAGGATCAGGAACCAACGGGGTAGTCAGACGAAGCCAGGATCAGGAACCAACGGGGTAGTCAGACGAGGCCAGGATCAGGAACCAGAAGCAGCAGCAGTCTTAGAAGCATGTGAACACAGGAGGACCAAGCAAGGAACTGAAGCCACAGACCTTCTATATATATGAGCTAGGCATCCAGCTCCTCCCAGTGGGAAGGAGAAGCCGCAGGGTGGGAGGCTACAAGAAACCCAGAAACCAAGATGGCCGCCAGCACATGTCAAACGAAGGTAAGACCATGACAGTATTGCCCTTTAGGTATACCTTTTTTCAGAGCCCAAGGTTGGCAGCTGTCCCACTGAAGGAGAGTATTTGTTGCCGTTTCCTTGCGGAACAGATGTGTGCACAGATTGCTCTCCAGATCCCTGAAGAAAGGGATATTCAGGAATGTAATCTGAGTCCTCTGGATCTCAGATGTAAAGTATATTCCCAGATCATTCTTATTTAAGTCAGTGATAAAATTCCTAAAGTCACCCTCACTGCCTGACCATAGGATCAACACGTCGTCGATATAACGTAGCCACAAACCTATGTGTCTGGTCCACTTATTAGTCTCCTCTGCATAGACCACTTCTCGTTCCCACGAGCACAGGTATAGATTGGCAAAGGTAGGTGCACAAGGGCTCGCCATTGCCACACCCCTGATCTGGTGGTATAAACGGTGATCGAATAAAAACACATTGTGTTCCAGGAAGAACTGCATACAAACTCACCATGTCGCCATAGGTGTGCACCCTGCTCCTGTAAAATGGTCCCCACAACCTCACAACCCTTTTGTTGGGGTATGGAGCTGTAGAGCACCTCCACATCCAGGCTAGCAAGTAAGGTCTGGTTGTCAATCTGAATGCCCTCCAATTTTTTTATCACGTCCATCGTATCTCTCACATACGATGGAAGGGCCAACACAAAGGGTTGTAACATTTTATCCACATACATGCTGATGCCCTCTGTGAGGCTACCAACACCTGAGACAATAGGTCTCCCCTTTATGAATTTTAGGGAGGTTGTAAAAACAGGGGACCACTGGATGTTTGAGGAACAAAAAGGAGAACTCAGCTTGATTTAATGAGCTTCTCCCCAAGAGCTGTGTTCAGGATATTTCTCAATTCCCTTCTAAATCTGTCAGTAGGGTTGGTTTCCAGCTCCCTATAACAACTGTTGTCTTTAAGGATGTTCAGGCCTTGTATTGTTCCCTTCCTTGTCAGCTAGCTTGATTACAATGGAGGGGTCGCATTCAAGGGATAACAGGTGCAGCCAGCCAGTCGCAGGGGCAACACGTGAGGTGCACGGTGGACCGATGAGGGGCCAAATGATATAACACACAGTTCATCAGTTTACTCACGGTTAGCAGATAGCCTCCCTGGGCTGGCAGCACAGTGTTGAGGTAGACAGCACGAAATCCTCCGGGGCACGCTCTGTGGTAGGAAGCATCAGCCAAGATGGTGGTTGAGGTGCCCTTGATGTAAGGGGTGCTTGTTGCGGCTGAGTCCTTTGATGTTTTTTGTCGTGACGCTAGTACCGTTAATGGTGGTACAACCATAGGTAGTAATGATGAGGTAGACAGTGGTAAGATGCAACTCACAACTTTTACTTTGGATGTCTTTTGGTTGTAGCAGTACAAATATGCAGTCTTTAGATGGTACAGAGTTAATTCTGCAAATCCACTGTTTTAGGCCGTTTAGGTTTCGTGGCTTTGGAGCAGTGGGTTAGGTGTACCTGGTTCCTTTAGATGTGTTGGATCCTATTCCTTGTCTTTCCCTACAAGCTGAATATTTTGGACAGGAAAACTCAACTGTCTCTTAGAAGTTTGGTGTGGCTGCCTGAAGCTATAAAATCTCCACCATGCAAAGGTGTATGTGGCCCTCAATAATGGCTCTTATCACAGATGAATTCCTAGGAATGCTTGTTTCTTTTCCAGGGAGGCAAACTCCTCTCCTACTGGTCAGGGATGCAAGTCTATAGTCCGGCCACAGAAGGAAAACACTCTTCTGCGCCTCACATCTGAGTATCACCTACTAGCGAAGTTGTCTCCACTCACTAATCTGTGTTATGGAGTCTTCACTCTATCTTTCCTCCCACTAATCTGATCTGACTACCTCAGATCTTCTCTCTCCTCTGACTACATTTTTCTAACCTCTGACTGACTGACTAGGCCTAACCTAGGTATATATAGGACCTGAACTTTATCCCCATCTAGTGGTGGGATGTATAAATTACACCTAATAGGCCTGTTAACAGGGATTTTGCAGATACATACATATAAAATCATACATTACAACCTAGTGCTTTTAATAATGCAAAAAGTGCTTTTAAGCAGTGCCCACACACACGTAGTGGAATGCTGCACAGGGCGTCCATCTCGGATCGAGATAGATTGGACTTCCCAGTTCTACACCCCCTATAGACCTTAACTGATCAATGGTAACTTTAAGGAATATATCCATTACTGTGTTGTCCCCCAGCACCAAGGTTCCCTTCACTTTCCTCTAATAAATCCGCCAGAAGACGTACATCCTGTAATTCATCCGAATCAATACCAAGGTCCACACATTGCTGTTTATCATATGTGGCGAAAAATTTCCTCCTTTTCAACATAAAGAGGGTGAAATCTTTGACCCACTTGAAGAGGTTGAACTTACTGGTCGGGAAAAAAGAGAGGCCCTTTTTAAGGACCTGTATTTCCAGTTAATTGAGCGGTCTGTCAGACAGATTTACAATCTGCAGGTCATTGGAGGATCCAGTTCCGCTAAGCATTCTGCCCTCCATACCTGGCCTATTCTGTCCTGCTTTATACACTGGCATTATTGATTCTTTCTGTCCCTGAGTGCATACGTCACTGCCAATATTGGAAGGGCTGATGTGTGGTCCTCATCTGAGTTCCTGCTCATCCATTTTTCTATTGAAGATAAGTGTACTTCTCTTGGTTTTGTGTTGCTCCCATTTACTTGTTGTTTAATAGGCCTCAGGGATACGCTGGTTCGTCACCTGGAAAGGAACCAGTAGTCTCAGACCCTATCACTACTCCTAGGGATTTTCAGGGTTACTAGGGCCTAGGTTTACGGTATATGAATATTTCCCCCTTCAGGGTCTATTCATACTGACAGGAGTCAGGGATAGGTTTAGGGTTTCCTTAGGTGGTTACCGCTTATGTGATTTTTGGGGTTCATCAACTACTACCATAAATTTATTTTGAACTACTCGACTGTTAAACCTTTAACGGATATGACTAGGAAAGGTTCAGATATCTCAGTCTGGTCTGATGCGGCATTACAAGCTTTCTCAGCTGTGAAGGGAATGTTTTGCTTCTGCTCCTATACTGGTGCAACCTGATGTGTCACAGCCATTTATTGTTGAAGTTGACACATTCGAGGTGAGGTTAGGAGCAGTCTTGTCGCAGGGCCTTTCACCTAGTAAATGGCGCCTGTGACGGACTAAACCGTCACTGGGGCTGCTGAAGACACCTGAGGGCTAGCCTCCTTCCTATGGTCTATGGACCCAGAACCATGGAGATCCCCCCACCCCTCAGTTTCTTGGGGTTACAAGGAACTATTAACCCTCATTTATGTGTGGAGTATTATAGGTCATATCGTTCCTATTGCCCATTAAAGGGAACCCAGCAACACAAAAAGGGTTAACTCTGCAGTGAGGCTCCCAAGGAATGTGTTAGTTCATTTGTCCCTTTGTTCTATTGTGTTAGTGATGGGATTAAGTATCCGAATCCGGTGTAGAGGAGTAGATCACCCTCTGAGAGGGGCGTACATAGAAGTAATTGGGCCCCATAGCAAGAATCTGAGTTAGGCCCCCCTAACTCCACCCACTACCCACCCTTGGCCCATCCCACCACCTGTCCCCGCTCCTCCCCTCCCCCTCCCTATTATGCCCCCCAAAATGCCCGGGCACTGCATACAGGTAATACTTACCCAGCTCCCTGGCACCCGCATCGTTCCTGTTTGCTCCCACAACTGCCACTGCATCCCCTGTCGTTCGGTCCGGCAATTGGGGGGGGGGGGTTGCGGTGTTTTGCAGCCAATAGAAGGCCGTGACGGGAATGAGCCTCCCTAGTGTCACCCGCAATGCTAGGGAGGCTCTTCCCATCAATGCCTGCTATTGACTGCCCCCCACGTCACCGGATGTTTTCATCTGCGGGGTAAGTATTACCTGTATGCGGTGTCTGGGCATTTTGGGTGCCTAGTATGCATAAACAGCCCCCCCCCCCCGCCCCCACATACACACTGTGACGGACTGAACCGTCACTGGGGATGCTGGAGAAGCCTGGGGGCCAGCCTCCTTCCTACGGACAATGGACCCAGAACTAAGGAGACCCCCTCAGACCTTTTGAGGTTACAAGGAACGATGAACCCTGATTTATGTGTGGAATTTATATGCCACATATTTCCTATTGCCCATTAATTTGCAGGGTGTGGATTCAGCAACACAAAAAGGGTTAACTCTGCACTGAGACTCCCACTGATTGCGTTAGTGATGGGATTACGATAGCTGACTGTAGGAGCAGCCGACTCCTAGATGAGTAGATCACCCTATGATACACTCAGGAGATAATCCCATCACATGTGTCTCCTCTCTCCCTGTTCTTTCATTATGGAGGGGGGATGTCTGTTTGCATGTTGTTCATGGTTGATTGCATTATGTGGACTTCTTGAACTGTATATATATTGAGTTGGTCTTTAATAAAGAGAGTTCTTGTTTTACCCTTCATCATGTTGAGGCTGATGTTTGGGTAACTGATCGACCCTGGGGATTGCTATACGCTGAAGATTTGCCATACTCCCCTGGCTATAACTCCTAGCTCTTGTAAGAGCTGTTCCTGTTTCTTGCTCCTGTGGTGGTTTTGGTGTAGAGCGGAGTGCTTGGAGTCTTTGGGAAACACTAGGAGCATCCATCAACGGAGGTACCCGGTCCGGGTGCCAGGAGATCCGTTACACACACTTCAAGGTGACTGAGTGGGGATGGGCTGCTGGGCCCATACTGTCCTCTATATGAGCAATTCAGCAGCAAGCAGAGTTCATGGGGTGGGGGGACCTCTATGAGCCTTATATACACAACAGTGTCCCCCCTACCATGTAGGAACTCTGCTGGCTGCTGCTCTCTGTCTCCCCCCCCCCCCCCCCATTATCAAGAACCCCCATGAACTTTTGTTTTACTTACTGCTCAGACTGTGGGCGGCTGTTGCTGGGCTGGCAGCAGTGATTCTGGGACTGTATTCAGTGACCATTCCCTGGTTCGGTGGGTGGCTGATGAGGCATGCAGGCAGCGCGTGAGTGCGGTATACAACTGCCGCACTCGCACAGTTATGTCTGCTGAGCCTGCTTTGCTGCTGCAAGCGATACACTGGCCAATCAGCAGCAGGAACCTTGTACTGCTAAATGCTGATTGACCAGTGCACTGCCCAGCAGACAGAAGAGAGTGAAATTCTGCCTGGAGCCTGGATGTTACTGATCAAACATCAGTGTGTGCTGTGCAATGGGGGAGGGGTGCCCTGAGCATAAGGGAAGCAGGGCCCGGGACAGAAGACAGGAGATAATCCCATTGCATGTGTCTATTCTCTCCCTATTCTTTCATTAAGACACTGGTGTGACGAATACCGTACCCCAACTGACATGGGACTTCGAATACGTAGAGCCAGCGAGACACGGTATGGTCACTGGTTACCAAGGCATGACGTTACGCCCTCCTGGAGGAGTAGGTAAGGTCAGTCTTGCTACAGTTTTCAAAGACTCCTCCTGTCCACATGGGCAAAGAGAGGCAACAATCTGAGAGAGCCTTTTCACTGCCCCAGTGGAACAGTGCGTTCTCTGTCCGGGAAGACTGCCACAAGTTTCTTGTTTGATATAAGCCTGGTCCGCTAACGGGATTATATTGCGTAAGAAACCAAACCGCAGTAGCGTAAATCTAGGTAGAAACACTGACACGGGGTTCGAGATCTAGATACAAGACAGCACAAGATTAAATTATATATTTTTAATCGCCTTAAGGGCTCACTGGCTAACATTATACACACAAAGAATATATACAGTGGTCTGAGGTTACAAATACAGGTGATAGGGTACAATAGGGTTAAGCAGAACAAAAGTCAGTTTACCAGGTATATGAGTCCTTTGGGTTAGCTGTGTTCACATGGGAAGCAGTGATGTCAGCTGGTTGCAGGTCCCTGTAAACACATGGCATGATGTGACCTCCCTTCAGAGAAAGATGCGCCCGCTTGCTGGCACAAGCCTTTTAACCTGTAGCCAGCCCCTCCCCTCCCAGCCTCTGGGACCAATGGATCCGCCTGGATTTCAGGTACCAGTAGAGTCCAAGCATGGTACCGTTATTTGGTTTCTGTGGGGAGATAAGTATATCGCCCCTCCCTGGCATCCCACCACCAAGCTATGACCACAGCCACATTGACACAAATATGTATCTGGTCTATGTCTGTGATGGATGGGCGATTCATAATTCCTTATGAACCACCAGTTCCATGATGTCTGGTAATGTTCATTGAACTGGGGAATGGCCTAGACCCCCTGCAGGGAAGTTTTTACTGTTCCATTAGCTGGGTTACTGGCTGGCTGAATGAAGGTGAGAAATGCAAACAAAGGTGGACTGCTGGATGCGCTCTGCCATCTGGCTGGCTTTGAAGCAGGCCCCCCCTGTGGAGCTCACTACGTCTGCTACCTTTCAGCAGATAGTTGATGTGGGAACATGGCTGACAGTAAATAATAATCCATATTCCTCACAACTGGTGAGGGGATGTCTGTTTGCATGCTGTTTAAATAAGTTATGTTGTTAGACTTCTTGAACTGTATATGTATACTGAGTTAGCCATTGTCTTAGTCAACTGTATCACAGGCAGAGGGGGTGTGCCTCTGGCCTGTGGAATTTTGTAAATTGTGAGTGCTGGCTGGCATTGAAATGTCCTGTTCTACCCTTCATGATGTTTGGGGGATTGGAGAACTACACTCTGGGGATTGCTATAATCATTATACTCTCCAGAGTATAATCCCTAGCTCTTGTAAGAGCTGTTCCTGTTCCTGTTTCGCTCTCTTGACTAAAGAGAGGTTCACCCACTGGATTCTGGAGCCTGGCCTTGGGTCCAGGGTGTGTGGAGTACAGCGAAACCCCAAACCAAGCTGCAGTGGTTCGTGGGGTTTGCGGTGGTTATGGTGTCGAGTGCAGTGCTGATGGCCCTTGGCAAGCACTAGGAGCATCGTTCGACGGAGGCAACCAGTCGTGGTGACAGGCGATTTGTCACAGCGCCCATGTGCTTTCTTCTCTAAGAATCTCTCAACTGCTGAAAAAAATTCCGGACACATGACATACCGGTACGGCATGTTGTCCCGGTACTTAAAAACACAGGTGGTGATCGGAACAAGGTGCTTGCTCAAATCATTGAGCAGGCACCTTGGGTCAATGTGCGGGGGGGCGGTCCTGTGACCCCCCCATGCTGGCGATCGCGCGCAAACCGCAGGTCAATTCAGACCTGCGGTTTGCGGCTTTTACATGGTGCGACGGCGGTGGGCGAAGGTGCCATCGGGTCCCCGTGGAGCTGTAGGAGGGACCCGATGGCATGGAAGGCAGAGCGATGCCTTCCTGAGGCATCAGCGCTGCCTTCCTGTGATGAGCCTGTGAGATCCAGCCCCCTGGATCTCACAGGCCGGAAGCTGTATGAGTAATACTCACTGTATTACTCATACAGCCAATGCATTCCAATACAGAAGTATTGGAATGCATTGTAAAGGATTAGACCCCCAAAAGTTGAAGTCCCCCCAAAACGTCATTTTCCCCAAATAAAGTTAAAAAGAATTGGTAAAAAATAGGGGGGAAAAAAAGACATATTAGGTATCGCCGTGTCCGTATTGACCGGCTCTATAAAAATATCACATGACCTAACCCCTCAGATAAATACCGTAAAAAATAAAAATAAAACTGTGCTAAATAAACCATTTTTTTGTCATCTTACGTCACAAAAAGTGTTATAGCAAGCGATCAAAAAGTCACACGTGCCCCAAAATAGTGCCAATCAAACCGTCATCTCATCTCGCAAAAATCATACCCTACCCAAGATAATTGCCCAAAAACTGAAAAAAACTATGGCTCTCAGACTATGGAAACACTAAAACATGATTTTTTTTGTTTAAAAAATTAAATCATTACATAAATATAAAAAAGTATACATATTCGTTATCTCCGCGTCCGTGACAAGCTGGTCTATAAAAATACCACATGATCTAATGAATGTTGTAAATAACAAAAAATAAATAAAATGGTGCCAAAACAGCTATTTCTTGTTACGTTGCCCTCACAAAAAGTATAATATAGAGCAACCAAAAATCATATGTACCCTAAAATAGTACCAACAAAACTGCTTTTGACATGAATTGGACATGGTTTTAAAAAAAACAGTCCAGCTTAATCTGCCTTCCATAAACCGTATGGCATTCCTTTCCTTCTGCGCCCTGCCGTGTGCCGTACAGCAGTTTACGACCACATATCGGGTGTTTCTGTAAACTACAGAATCAGAGCCATAAATATTTTTTTTTTTTTTTTTAAATAATTTTTTTATTTAAATTTCAAATACAAAGCAGATCCATAGAAATGGAGATAACACATTATTCTAGCTCTAAACATAGTAATTACAATTCTTTTTCCTTTTCTCTTCCAAGGGTTCGATTGCAATGGCAAATAGCAGTGGGGAGAGAGGGCATCCCTGCCTGGTGCCCCGAAATAGGGCAAAAGGCAGGGACAAGCTCCCGTCCACCACTACTCTAGCCCTGGGATTTAGATATATTAACTGAATCCACCCTATAAATCCTTCCCCTATACCAATTCGCCTTAATACTGCCCATAAATACTCCCATTCAATACAGTCAAATGCCTTTTGAGCATCCAGTGAGAGTATCGCTTTATCCCCTGCATCCAGTCTGTTGGCTTCAATATTGAGAAATAGCCTTCTTATATTGGAGTATATTGTTCTACCCGGTATAAATCCTGTCTGATCTTTATTTATTATTCCTTTAATGACCCTTGAAAGCCTGTCCGCTAGGACTTTTGCGAGAATTTTAACATCCGTGTTCAACAGGGATATTGGCCTGTATGAGCCGGGATCTGTTGGTTCTTTTCCTTTTTTTGGGATTAGTGTGATAATTGCTTCCTTCATAGAATTCGGTAGGTCACCCAGTTTTTGAGCTTCATCCAGTGTTATCTTTAATTCTTGTACCAAAACCTGGGAAAAGGTTTTATATATTTCAAAGGGGAGCCCGTCCCCACCCGGTGCTTTCTCGGATTTAACCTTCCCTAGAGCTAGATTTATTTCTGCCACCGTTATTTCTTTTTCCAAATATTCTTTTTGGGATTTAGATATCCTACTGAGGGCAATCTCATCCAAGTAAAAATCTAACTCTTGTTTTGAGTATTGTACCCTAGACTTATATAACTCTAAGAAGTGCTCCCAAAACACTTTTTTAATACCTTCAGGTGTGGTGATTAGTTTACCCGTTTTATCTTTAATTGCACCTATCCATGATTTCCCTTTTTGATTTCTCACTATATTTGCTAATATTTTGCCAACCTTTTCACCCTCCGAGGCTAATTGGATGCCTTGAAAGAGCAATTCATTCCTACTTTTCTCTAATTGATAAATCTTCATCTTTTCCTGTTCTTCCTCCCAAACTCTCTTATTTAGTACAGTAGGATTTCTCATACTTGCCATCCCTGCCTCTTGCAATTATTTCTCCAATGCCTTCCCATTCTCTCTAGTTCTTTTTTTCCAGTAGTTTACCCTTTTGAACAAAATTCCCCTCAAAAAAGCCTTGAAAGTGTCCCAAACCACAAGTCTACCAGCAGAACCGTTATTTTCCATAAAAACATTTTTTAGTTCCTCAATTATACTCTCTGTATCTGAAATCAATGGCAGCCAATGAGAGTTGAATTTAAACACTGACAGAGTATTATCTTTATTCAAATCCAGCTCAACCACCATTGCATTATGGTCTGACAGAGCCATGGGTATATATTTTGTCGTAATCCTATTTTGGGACAATAAATTTTTATTTCCAAAGGTCATATCTATTCTCGACCAAGTTTGGTGTGTTTTTGAATAGCAAGAATATCTAATTTCATCCGGGTGCTGAACCCTCCAAACATCTACCCAATTGAATTCATTGGCTACCTTACATAAGTCTACATTTTGTACTCCTCCCCCCCTGCTAGATGTCCTATCCCTGAGTGGATCCATAACCGCATTGTAATCGCCCACCGCAATCAATATACATTCCTGTTTGTTTAACATAAATCTATACAGTTGATACAGAACATCTGGTTTATATGGTGGTGGAATATATATATTTGCAATTACAGTTTTAATCCCTTCTAAATAACAATATAAAAAGAGATATCTGCCATCATCGTCGGCCTCACGTGCCAAAAGTTCAAACTTAATCTTATTATGTACCAAAATAGAGACCCCTCTAGAATAGGTGGTATATACGGAATGATATGCCGCCACTACCCATCCCCTCTCTAACCATCTTACTGATTCCTTATCCAAATGTGTCTCCTGGAGGCAGATGACGGCTGGCAGAAACCTCTTCATCCACTCAAGGATAGCAAATCTTTTAACCTTCTCACGGAGCCCCCTCACATTCAGCGAAAGGATCCTAACCATCTAACAGAGGGGGAGGAGAAAGGAAAAGAAAAGAGAAAAAAATAAAAATAAAATTCTCCACGTCCCCACCACCTCATATATGCCCTCCCCTCAATATAGTCCCCCCTTCTGCTGGCCAGCAGTCTGGGCGACTCCATAACTTAGCGTGACTCCTATCACCCCCCGCCCCCCACCACCAGCCTCAAAGACCCTCTCCATCCGCCCATTCACTAACTTCCTCCGGAGTCTGAAAAAATGAGGTCTTGCCTTTATATTCCACCCTTAATTTCGCCGGAAAAAGTAAGCTATACTTTATGCCTGCCTCCCTTAATCTTTTTTTGACCGACATGTACTCTCTTCTTTGCGCATTGGTGCTAAATGAGTAATCTGGAAAAAGTTTGATCTTTACCCCTTGTATATAATATTTTTCCGAGGTTCTTGCGTCAGATAATATTTCATCTCGATCTTTAGATAATAAGAATTTCACCAGTATGGATCTGGGATAATCCCCTGGCGCCCTATTTTTGGTGGGGACCCTATGTGCTCTTTCAACAGAAAACAGGGGAGAAAGGGTACCTTCTTTACTATTTTCCCTGAACCACTTTTCCATAAATTCAGTACAATTTCCTCCTTCCGCTCGCTCTGGGATCCCCACACATCTTATGTTAGCTCTTCTTGATCTATCCTCCTGGTCTACCAATTTTTGTTCCATCTTAGCATTTGTTTGTTTTAAATGAGCCACCTCCTTCTCTAATTTCTGTACAGATTCCTCTAGGGTGGGAATCCTTTTTTCCATCTCTTGTAGGCGCTGTCTTACTTTTTCCATCTCGGCTCTAATAACCATAACATCCGTCTGCACTGCCCCAAGCTGGGTTACTAAATCACCCATTAAATTTTCCATCCTTGAGACAGTGCAGAGTATATCCTGCACCATTTTTACGTCCGTTTCTGTATATGTCACTGGTGTTCCCCTATCCCCCTCCCCCCCCTCCACTGGCGTCTCCTGTGTCAACTCCTGTACTCTGGCGTCCGCTATTTTTTCTTTTTGTGGGGATCTAGGCCCAGGTGAACTCGGGACCAGGTACTTATTGAGACCCGCTTGTTTGGGCCCACTTTCAACCCCTCCTGCTGATCGCCTAGTAGTACCCCCCATGGGGCCACGCTGCTCCTCCCTTCTTTTCGACGGCATTCCAAGATCCCTTCCCTCTTTTCTTAATCCTCTTTCACCCTTTCTTTTTCTTTTATTCTCCCCTTCTTCCCCTTTCCCTTCCTATTCTTTCTGTCTCCCTTCCCTTCCTCCTTCCTTTTATTTCTTTCCCTTTTTCCCCCCCTATTCCTTTCTTCCCTTCTACCCCTTTTTTTTTTTTTTTTTTTTTTTTTTTTCCCCCTACCCCCTCTCCCTCCCACCCCCTTTCCTTCCCTCTTCCAAATACAATCAATCAATAAATTACTTCCATATTTAGATACGCAAACTAGTTCAGAGAGAAAGAAAAGAAAGAAAAGAAGTCCATAATATCAGCAGAATCCAGCCGAGAGAAGAGAGGCTTCTTAAGGGGTTTGGGGGTCGAGATCTAGACTCCCAACATATAGGCGATATAATCCGATGGCAGATTAGTTCGGAGGACTGTAGTACAGTTAAATATCTTGAGGGGGGTATAGGGATTTCAATCGGGATTATTGGAATTTGTTGAATGTAGCACGGCACATCCCGAACCCCCTCCCCCACTCTATCCTTTTTTTTTTTTTTTTTTATATTCGATTCCGATCACACTGACGCAGTCCACTCTCAATAGCTGTCTGCAGATCTCTCAGTGCAGGATTTACTTCTGTCACTCCACAACAACTTCAATCTGCACCCCCATAGTTACAACCACGTTCACAGCAAAAAAATTGACACTCTGTCAGCTGCAGTCCCATGGGTACGCAACAGTGGCTCCCAGCATCACCACAAGAGCCTGTGGACAGTCCTCCACTTTCAGACAACTAAAGTGGCCCCCCTTTCAAACACTACAAGCGGAGTTGACCTCACCGCTCCAAGGCCAGCAAATATCAGCGAGAGTCAATGGGGGTTAATATAATTCAGGAATTCAGGATTCTTGATTCAGTATAAGTCAAAACAAATAGGGCAGGATCTCAGGGACCAAGCGCCCCCTTGCATCATCTCCACCAGTGCCAGGACCCCACCACTTCACCATCAGCAGGCACATGCCGTCCGGGGCTCCCCTTTAGCACAAATGGTTAGTGCCCTATGTTCCGACCCCAGCAACCTTCGTCCCGCCAGTGCCTTTTTTTTTTTTTTTTTCTCTTCACACAACTAGAGCTACAATAGCTCACTGCTCACCACCCAACGGCTCGGATCTTCAGGGACAGAAGTCGGACAAAAATCGGACACCGGCGTCAAACTCTGGGGTAATCAGGGAGGCGGTCAGGGCGGCCACAGCCTCGGTACATCGCTGTGATGGACGGCGAACTAGCGTGGGCTGCGGCGGTCAGGCATTCCGGGCGGTGGTACGAGCGGCCAGCGGCCGGCGTACAGGAGAGGCGGGGGGGCGGAGCCCTAGCGTCCCACGTCAGACGCTCTCACGCATCCTCCTACTCTCTGGTGGCGGCTTCTTAACCCAAAGTTGCAACAGAGGAGAGCCATAAATATTGAGGTTTTTTTTTGGCTGTTAACCCTTGCTTTGTAACTGGAAAAAAAAAATATTAAAATGGAAAATCTGCAAAAAAAAATGAAATTTTGAAATTATGTCTCTATTTTCCATTAATTCTTGTGGAACACCTAAAGGGGTAACAAAGTTTGTAAAATCAATTTTGAATACTTTGAGGGGTGTAGTTTCTAGAATGGGGTCATTTTTGGGTGGTTTATATTATGTAAGCCTCACAAAGTGACTTCAGATCTGAACTCGCCCTTGAAAAGTAGGTTTTTGGAAAATTTCTGAAAAATTTCAAGATTTGCTTCTAAACTTCTAAGCCTTGTAACATCCCCAAAAAATAAAATGTCATTCCCAAATGATCCAAACATGAAGTAGACATATGGGAAATGTTAAGTAATAACTATTTTTGTAGGTATTACTATGTATTATAGAAGTAGAGAAATTGAAACTTGGAAATTTGCACATTTTTCATACAAACCGGATTCCAAAAAAAGTTGGAACACTATACAAATCGTGAATAAAAACTGAATGCAATGATGTGGAGGTGCCAACTTCTAATATTTTATTCAGAATAGAACATAAATCACAGAACAAAAGTTTAAACTGAGAAAATGTACCATTTTAAGGGAAAAATATGTTGAATCAGAATTTCATGGTGTCAACAAATCCCCAAAAAGTTGGGACAATGCCATTTTCACCACTGTGTGGCATCTCCTCTTCTTCTTACAACACTCAACAGACGTCTGGGGACCGAGGAGACCAGTTTCTCAAGTTTAGAAATAGGAATGCTCTCCCATTCTTGTCTAATACAGGCCTCTAACTGTTCAATCGTCTTGGGCCTTCTTTGTTGCACCTTCCTCTTTATGATGCGCCAAATGTTCACTATAGGTGAAAAATCTGGACAGCAGACTGGCCATTTCAGTACCCGGATCCTTCTCCTACGCAGCCATGATGTTGTGATTGATGCAGAATGTGGTCTGGCATTATCTTGTTGAAAAATGCAGGGTCTTCCCTGAAAGAGATGACGTTTGGATGGGAGCATATGTTGTTCTAGAACCTGAATATATTTTTCTGCATTGATGGTGCCTTTCCAGACATGCAAGCTGCCCATGCCACACGCACTCATGCAACCCCATACCATCAGAGATGCAGGCTTCTGAACTGAGCGTTGATAACAACTTGAGTTGTCCTTGTCCTCTTTGGTCCGGATGACATGGCGTCCCAGATTTCCAAAAAGAACTTTGAATCGTGACTCGTCTGACCACAGAACAGTCTTCCATTTTGCCACACTCCATTTTAAATGATCCCTGGCAAGCTGGCAACGGCGGATGGCACGGTGGATTGTGTTCACTGACAAAGTATTCCTGAGCCCATTCTGTGATTTCCTTTACAGTAGCATTCCTGGCTTCTGAGAAACACTGCCACTCTGAGAAGCTCTTTTTATACCCAATCAAGTTGCCAATTGACCTAATTAGTGTTAATTGGTCTTCCAGCTCTTCGTTATGCTCAAATTTACTTTTTCCAGCCTCTTATTGCTACTTGTCCCAACTTTTTTGGGATTTGTTGACACCGTGAAAATTTGAATCAACGAATTTTTCCTTTAAAATGATACATTTACTCGGATTAAACGTTTGATATGTCATCTACGTTCTATTACAAATAAAATATTGACATTTGTCATCTCCACATCATTGCATTCAGTTTTTATTCACAATTTGTTTAGTGTCCCAACTTTTTGGGAATCTGGTTTGTAATTTTTGGCAAATTTGGTATTTTTTTTATAAATAAAAATGTTTTGTTTTTTTTCATTTTACAAGTGTCATGAAGGACAATATGTGACAAAAAAACTATCTTAGAATGGTCTGGATAAGTCAAAGCGTTTTAAAGTTATCACCACATAAAGTGACACTGGTCAGATTTGCAAAAAATTGCCTGGTCCTTAAGGTGAAAATGAGCCCGGCCCTTAAGGAGTTAAGTTGGCTTTTGAGGAATGGCGTCATTAGTTGGAAGGAGAGATTCATCCTATTACGGTAATTAATGATCACAAAAATCTAGCTTACCTGGAGTTGGCTAAATATCTGAATCCAAGGCAGGCCAGATGGTCGTTGTTTTTACCAAATTTAATTTCGCTGTCACCTATCGCCCTGGGGTTAAAAACGTCAAGGCGGATGCTTTGTCGCATATAGGGATGAGCGAACTCGAACTGTATAGTTCGGGTTCGTACCGAATTTTGGGGTGTCCGTGACACGGACCCGAACCCGGACATTTTCGTAAAAGTCCGGGTTCGGGTTCGGTGTTCGTCGCTTTCTTGGCGCTTTTGTGACGCTTTCTTGGCGCTTTTTGAAAGGCTGCAAAGCAGCCAATCAACAAGCGTCATACTACTTGCCCCAAGAGGCCATCACAGCCATGCCTACTATTGGCATGGCTGTGATTGGCCAGAGCACCATGTGACCCAGCCTCTATTTAAGCTGGAGTCACATAGCGCCGCCCGTCACTCTGCTCTGATTAGCGTAGGGAGAGGTTGCGGCTGCGACAGTAGGGCGAGATTAGGCAGATTAACTCCTCCAAAGGACTTGATTAACTGATCGATCTGCAGCTGTGGATCATTGAGCTGCTGATCCTCAATTGCTCACTGTTTTTAGGCTGCACAGACCGTTTGTCAGTCTCATTTTTCTGGGGTGATCGGCGGCCATTTTGTGTCTTGTGGTGCGCCAGCACAAGCTGCGACCAAGTGCATTTAACCCTCAATGGTGTGGTTGTTTTTTGGCTAAAGCCTACATCAGGGTGAAGCTGTCACACCAAGTGCATTTAACCAGCAATAGTCTGTTCATTTTTTGGCCATATACAAAATCAGGGGCAAGCTGCGCCTGTCACCAAGTGCATTTAACCCTCAATGGTGTGGTTGTTTTTTGGCTAAAGCCTACATCAGGGTGAAGCTGTGACACCAAGTGCATTTAACCAGCAATAGTCTGTTCATTTTTTGGCCATATACAAAATCAGGGGCAAGCTGCGCCTGTCACCAAGTGCATTTAACCCTCAATGGTGTGGTTGTTTTTTGGCTAAAGCCTACATCAGGGTGAAGCTGTCACACCAAGTGCATTTAACCAGCAATAGTCTGTTCATTTTTTGGCCATATACAAAATCAGGGGCAAGCTGCGCCTGTCACCAAGTGCATTTAACCCTCAATGGTGTGGTTGTTTTTTGGCTAAAGCCTACATCAGGGTGAAGCTGTCACACCAAGTGCATTTAACCAGCAATAGTCTGTTTATTTTTTGGCCATATCCCAGTCTAATTCTGTCACTAAATCCATACCGGTCACCCAGCGCCTAAATACTAGGCCTCAAATTTATATCCAGCTAAATCTGTCCCTAGTGCTGTAGCTGGGCGAGTTATTTAGTGTCCGTTCAAGCACATTTCTTGTTCTGGGTTGAAATACAATTCCCAATTTAGCAATTTCATAATTTAGTGGTTCCTGCTATATCAGAGCTATTTGAAATCTATCCCAAAAAGGGTATATAATATTGAAGGTGCACATTGGGTCATTCAGAATAACTTCACACACACCCGCTACTGTGTATTTCCAAGTCTAATTCTGTCACTAAACCCATACCTGTCACCCAGCGCCTAAATACTAGGCCTCAAATTTAAATCCCTCTAAATCTCTCGTTACCGCTGTACTGTTGTTGCTGGGCAAGATATTTAGTGTCCGTCAAAGCACATTTTTTGTTCTGGGTTGAAGTACAATTCCCAATTTAGCAATTTCATAATTTAGTGGTTCCTGCTATATCAGAGCTATTTGGAAATCTATCCCTAAAAGGGTATATAATATTGAAGGTGCACATTGGGTCATTCAGAATAACTTCACACACACCCGCTACTGTGTATTTCCAAGTCTAATTCTGTCACTAAACCCATACCTGTCACCCAGCGCCTAAATACTAGGCCTCAAATTTAAATCCCTCTAAATCTCTCGTTACCCGCTGTACTGTTGTTGCTGGGCAAGATATTTAGTGTCCGTCAAAGCACATTTTTTGTTCTGGGTTGAAGTACAATTCCCAATTTAGCAATTTCATAATTTAGTGGTTTCTGCTATATCAGAGCTATTTGAAATCTATCCCTAAAAGGGTATATAATATTGAAGGTGCACATAGGGTCATTCAGAATAACTTCACACACACGCTTCTGTGCATTTCCAAGTCTAATTCTGTCACTAAATCCATACCGGTGACCCAGCGCCTAAATACTAGGCCTCAAATTTAAATCCCTCTAAATCTCTCGTTACCCACCGCTGTACTGTTGTTGCTGGGCAAGATATTTAGTGTCCGTCAAAGCACATTTTTTGTTCTGGGTTGAAGTACAATTCCCAATTTAGCAATTTCATAATTTAGTGGTTTCTGCTATATCAGAGCTATTTGAAATCTATCCCTAAAAGGGTATATAATATTGAAGGTGCACATAGGGTCATTCAGAATAACTTCACACACACGCTTCTGTGCATTTCCAAGTCTAATTCTGTCACTAAATCCATACCGGTGACCCAGCGCCTAAATACTAGGCCTCAAATTTAAATCCCTCTAAATCTCTCGTTACCCACCGCTGTACTGTTGTTGCTGGGCAAGATATTTAGTGTCCGTCAAAGCACATTTTTTGTTCTGGGTTGAAGTACAATTCCCAATTTAGCAATTTCATAATTTAGTGGTTTCTGCTATATCAGAGCTATTTGAAATCTATCCCTAAAAGGGTATATAATATTGAAGGTGCACATTGGGTCATTCAGAATAACTTCACACACACCGCTACTGTGTATTTCCAAGTCTAATTCTGTCACTAAATCCATACCTGTCACCCAGCGCCTAAATACTAGGCCTCAAATTTAAATCCCTCTAAATCTCTCGTTACCCCGCTGTACTGTTGTTGCTGGGCAAGATATTTAGTGTCCGTCAAAGCACATTTTTTGTTCTGGGTTGAAGTACAATTCCCAATTTAGCAATTTCATAATTTAGTGGTTTCTGCTATATCAGAGCTATTTGAAATCTATCCCTAAAAGGGTATATAATATTGAAGGTGCACATAGGGTCATTCAGAATAACTTCACACACACGCTTCTGTGCATTTCCAAGTCTAATTCTGTCACTAAATCCATACCGGTGACCCAGCGCCTAAATACTAGGCCTCAAATTTAAATCCCTCTAAATCTCTCGTTACCCACCGCTGTACTGTTGTTGCTGGGCAAGATATTTAGTGTCCGTCAAAGCACATTTTTTGTTCTGGGTTGAAGTACAATTCCCAATTTAGCAATTTCATAATTTAGTGGTTTCTGCTATATCAGAGCTATTTGAAATCTATCCCTAAAAGGGTATATAATATTGAAGGTGCACATAGGGTCATTCAGAATAACTTCACACACACGCTTCTGTGCATTTCCAAGTCTAATTCTGTCACTAAATCCATACCGGTGACCCAGCGCCTAAATACTAGGCCTCAAATTTAAATCCCTCTAAATCTCTCGTTACCCCGCTGTACTGTTGTTGCTGGGCAAGATATTTAGTGTCCGTCAAAGCACATTTTTTGTTCTGGGTTGAAGTACAATTCCCAATTTAGCAATTTCATAATTTAGTGGTTCCTGCTATATCAGAGCTATTTGAAATCTATCCCTAAAAGGGTATATAATATTGAAGGTGCACATTGGGTCATTCAGAATAACTTCACACACACCGCTACTGTGCATTTCCAAGTCTAATTCTGTCACTAAATCCATACCGGTGCACCCAGCGCCTAAATACTAGGCCTCAAATTTAAATCCCTCTAAATCTCTCGTTACCCGCTGTACTGTTGTTGCTGGGCAAGATATTTAGTGTCCGTCAAAGCACATTTTTTGTTCTGGGTTGAAGTACAATTCCCAATTTAGCAATTTCATAATTTAGTGGTTTCTGCTATATCAGAGCTATTTGAAATCTATCCCTAAAAGGGTATATAATATTGAAGGTGCACATTGGGTCATTCAGAATAACTTCACACACACGCTTCTGTGCATTTCCAAGTCTAATTCTGTCACTAAATCCATACCGGTGACCCAGCGCCTAAATACTAGGCCTCAAATTTAAATCCCTCTAAATCTCTCGTTACCGCTGTCCTGTTGTAGCTGGGAAAGTTATTTAGTGCCCGTCAAAGCACATTTTTTGTTCTGGGTTGAAGTACAATTCCCAATTTAGCAATTTCATAATTTAGTGGTTCCTGCTATATCAGAGCTATTTGAAATCTATCCCAAAAAGGGTATATAATATTCAAGGTGCACATTGGGTCATTCAGAATAACTTCACACACACGCTTCTGTGCATTTCCAAGTCTAATTCTGTCACTAAATCCATACCGGTCACCCAGCGCCTAAATACTAGGCCTCAAATTTATATCCCGCTGAATTTGAATACAATACATTGGGCCAAATAATATATTTGTTGTTGTGGTGAACCATAACAATGAGAAAAACATCTAGTAAGGGACGCGGACGTGGACATGGTCGTGGTGGTGTTAGTGGACCCTCTGGTGCTGGGAGAGGACGTGGCCGTTCTGCCACATCCACACGTCCTAGTGTACCAACTACCTCAGGTCCCAGTAGCCGCCAGAATTTACAGCGATATATGGTGGGGCCCAATGCCGTTCTAAGGATGGTAAGGCCTGAGCAGGTACAGGCATTAGTCAATTGGGTGGCCGACAGTGGATCCAGCACGTTCACATTATCTCCCACCCAGTCTTCTGCAGAAAGCGCACAGATGGCGCCTGAAAACCAACCCCATCAGTCTGTCACATCACCCCCATGCATACCAGGGAAACTGTCTCAGCCTCAAGTTATGCAGCAGTCTCTTATGCTGTTTGAAGACTCCGCTGGCAGGGTTTCCCAAGGGCATCCACCTAGCCCTTCCCCAGCGGTGAAAGACATAGAATGCACTGACGCACAACCACTTATGTTTCCTGATGATGAGGACATGGGAATACCACCTCAGCATGTCTCTGATGATGACGAAACACAGGTGCCAACTGCTGCGTCTTTCTGCAGTGTGCAGACTGAACAGGAGGTCAGGGATCAAGACTGGGTGGAAGACGATGCAGGGGACGATGAGGTCCTAGACCCCACATGGAATGAAGGTCGTGCCACTGACTTTCACAGTTCGGAGGAAGAGGCAGTGGTGAGACCGAGCCAACAGCGTAGCAAAAGAGGGAGCAGTGGGCAAAAGCAGAACACCCGCCGCCAAGAGACTCCGCCTGCTACTGACCGCCGCCATCTGGGACCGAGCACCCCAAAGGCAGCTTCAAGGAGTTCCCTGGCATGGCACTTCTTCAAACAATGTGCTGACGACAAGACCCGAGTGGTTTGCACGCTGTGCCATCAGAGCCTGAAGCGAGGCATTAACGTTCTGAACCTGAGCACAACCTGCATGACCAGGCACCTGCATGCAAAGCATGAACTGCAGTGGAGTAAACACCTTAAAACCAAGGAAGTCACTCAGGCTCCCCCTGCTACCTCTTCTGCTGCTGCCGCCTCGGCCTATTCTGCTGCTGCCGCCTCGGCCTCTTCCTCCGCCTCTGGAGGAACGTTGGCACCTGCCGCCCAGCAAACAGGGGATGTACCACCAACACCACCACCACCACCTCCGTCACCAAGCGTCTCAACCATGTCACACGCCAGCGTTCAGCTCTCCATCTCACAAACATTTGATAGAAAGCGTAAATTCCCACCTAGCCACCCTCGATCCCTGGCCCTGAATGCCAGCATTTCTAAACTACTGGCCTATGAAATGCTGTCATTTAGGCTGGTGGACACAGACAGCTTCAAACAGCTCATGTCGCTTGCTGTCCCACAGTATGTTGTTCCCAGCCGGCACTACTTCTCCAAGAGAGCCGTGCCTTCCCTGCACAACCAAGTATCCGATAAAATCAAGTGTGCACTGCGCAACGCCATCTGTAGCAAGGTCCACCTAACCACAGATACGTGGACCAGTAAGCACGGCCAGGGACGCTATATCTCCCTAACTGCACACTGGGTAAATGTAGTGGCAGCTGGGCCCCAGGCGGAGAGCTGTTTGGCGCACGTCCTGCCGCCGCCAAGGATCGCAGGGCAACATTCTTTGCCTCCTGTTGCCACCTCCTCCTTCTCGGCTTCCTCCTCCTCTTCTTCCACCTGCTCATCCAGTCAGCCACACACCTTCACCACCAACTTCAGCACAGCCCGGGGTAAACGTCAGCAGGCCATTCTGAAACTCATATGTTTGGGGGACAGGCCCCACACCGCACAGGAGTTGTGGCGGGGTATTGAACAACAGACCGACGAGTGGTTGCTGCCGGTGAGCCTCAAGCCCGGCCTGGTGGTGTGTGATAATGGGCGAAATCTCGTTGCAGCTCTGGGACTAGCCAATTTGACGCACATCCCTTGCTTGGCGCATGTGCTGAATTTGGTGGTGCAGAAGTTCATTCACAACTACCCCGACATGTCAGAGCTGCTGCATAAAGTGCGGGCCGTCTGTTCGCGCTTCCGGCGTTCACATCCTGCCGCTGCTCGCCTGTCTGCGCTACAGCGTAACTTCGGCCTTCCCGCTCACCGCCTCATATGCGACGTGCCCACCAGGTGGAACTCCACCTTGCACATGCTGGACAGACTGTGCGAGCAGCAGCAGGCCATAGTGGAGTTTCAGCTGCAGCACGCACGGGTCAGTCGCACTACAGAACAGCACCACTTCACCACCAATGACTGGGCCTCCATGCGAGACCTGTGTGCCCTGTTGCGCTGTTTCGAGTACTCCACCAACATGGCCAGTGGCGATGACACCGTTATCAGCGTTACAATACCACTTCTATGTCTCCTTGAGAAAACACTTAGGGCGATGATGGAACAGGAGGTGGCCCAGGAGGAGGAGGAGGAGGATGAGGAAGAGGGGTCATTTTTAGCACTTTCAGGCCAGTCTCTTCGAAGTGACTCAGAGGGAGGTTTTTTGCAACAGCAGAGGCCAGGTACAAATGTGGCCAGCCAGGGCCCACTACTGGAGGACGAGGAGGACGAGGATGAGGAGGAGGTGGAGGAGGATGAGGATGAAGCATGGTCACAGCGGGGTGGCACCCAACGCAGCTCGGGTCCATCACTGGTGCGTGGCTGGGGGGAAAGGCAGGACGATGACGATACGCCTCCCACAGAGGACAGCTTGTCCTTACCCCTGGGCAGCCTGGCACACATGAGCGACTACATGCTGCAGTGCCTGCGCAACGACAGCAGAGTTGCCCACATTTTAACCTGTGCGGACTACTGGGTTGCCACCCTGCTGGATCCACGCTACAAAGACAATGTGCCCACCTTACTTCCTGCACTGGAGCGTGATAGGAAGATGCGCGAGTACAAGCGCACGTTGGTAGACGCGCTACTGAGAGCATTCCCAAATGTCACAGGGGAACAAGTGGAAGCCCAAGGCCAAGGCAGAGGAGGAGCAAGAGGTCGCCAAGGCAGCTGTGTCACGGCCAGCTCCTCTGAGGGCAGGGTTAGCATGGCAGAGATGTGGAAAACTTTTGTCAACACGCCACAGCTAACTGCACCACCACCTGATACGCAACGTGTTAGCAGGAGGCAACATTTCACTAACATGGTGGAACAGTACGTGTGCACACCCCTCCACGTACTGACTGATGGTTCGGCCCCATTCAACTTCTGGGTCTCTAAATTGTCCACGTGGCCAGAGCTAGCCTTTTATGCCTTGGAGGTGCTGGCCTGCCCGGCAGCCAGCGTTTTGTCTGAACGTGTATTCAGCACGGCAGGGGGCGTCATTACAGACAAACGCAGCCGCCTGTCTACAGCCAATGTGGACAAGCTGACGTTCATAAAAATGAACCAGGCATGGATCCCACAGGACCTGTCCGTCCCTTGTCCAGATTAGACATTAACTACCTCCCCATAACCATATATTATTGGACTCCAGGGCACTTCCTCATTCAATCCTATTTTTATTTTCATTTTACCATTATATTGCGATGCTACCCAAAGTTGAATGAACCTCTCCTCTGCCTGTGTGCTAGGCCTAAATATATGCCAATGGACTGTTGCAGTGGTGGCTGACATGAAGCCTGATTCTCTGCTATGACATGCAGACTAATTCTCTGCTGACATGAAGCCAGATTGTCTGTTACGGGACCTCTCTCCTCTGCCTGGGTGCTGGGCCTAAATTTATGACAATGGACTGTTGCAGTGGTGGCTGACGTGAAGCCTGATTCTCTGCTATGACATGCAGACTGATTCTCTGCTGACATGAAGCCAGATCCTCTGTTACGGGACCTCTCTCCTCTGCCTGGGTGCTGGGCCTAAATTTATGACAATGGACTGTTGCAGTGGTGGCTGACGTGAAGCCTGATTCTCTGCTATGACATGCAGACTGATTCTCTGCTGACATGAAGCCAGATCCTCTTTTACGGGACCTCTCTCCTCTGCCTGGGTGCTGGGCCTAAATTTATGACAATGGACTGTTGCAGTGGTGGCTGACGTGAAGCCTGATTCTCTGCTATGACATGCAGACTGATTCTCTGCTGACATGAAGCCAGATCCTCTGTTACGGGACCTCTCTCCTCTGCCTGGGTGCTGGGCCTGAATATATGCCAATGGACTGTTGCAGTGGTGGGTGACGTGAAGCCTCATTCTCTGCTATGACATGCAGACTAATTCTCTGCTGACATGAAGCCAGATTGTCTGTTACGGGACCTCTCTCCTCTGCCTGTGTGTGTGCTGGGCCTAAATATATGCCAATGGACTGTTGCAGTGGTGGCTGACGTGAAGCCTCATTCTCTGCTATGACATGCAGACTGATTCTCTGCTGACATGAAGCCAGATCCTCTGTTACGGGACCTCTCTCCTCTGCCTGGGTGCTGGGCCTAAATTTATGACAATGGACTGTTGCAGTGGTGGCTGACGTGAAGCCTGATTCTCTGCTATGACATGCAGACTGATTCTCTGCTGTCATGAAGCCAGATTGTCTGTTACGGGACCTTTCTCCTCTACCTGGGTTCTGGGCCTAAATTTATGAAAATTGACTCTTACAGTGGTGGGTGACGTGAAGCCTGATTCTCTGCTATGATATGAAGACTGATTCTCTGCTGACATGAAGCCAGATTGTCTGTTACGGGACCTTTCTCCTCTGCCTGGGTTCTGGGCCTAAATTTATGAAAATTGACTCTTACAGTGGTGGGTGACGTGAAGCCTGATTCTCTGCTATGATATGAAGACTGATTCTCTGCTGACATGAAGCCAGATTGTCTGTTACGGGACCTTTCTCCTCTGCCTGGGTTCTGGGCCTAAATTTATGAAAATTGACTCTTACAGTGGTGGGTGACGTGAAGCCTGATTCTCTGCTATGATATGAAGACTGATTCTCTGCTGACATGAAGCCAGATTGTCTGTTACGGGACCTTTCTCCTCTGCCTGGGTTCTGGGCCTAAATTTATGAAAATTGACTCTTACAGTGGTGGGTGACGTGAAGCCTGATTCTCTGCTATGATATGAAGACTGATTCTCTGCTGACATGAAGCCAGATTGTCTGTTACGGGACCTTTCTCCTCTGCCTGGGTTCTGGGCCTAAATTTATGAAAATTGACTCTTACAGTGGTGGGTGACGTGAAGCCTGATTCTCTGCTATGATATGAAGACTGATTCTCTGCTGACATGAAGCCAGATTGTCTGTTACGGGACCTTTCTCCTCTGCCTGGGTTCTGGGCCTAAATTTATGAAAATTGACTCTTACAGTGGTGGGTGACGTGAAGCCTGATTCTCTGCTATGATATGAAGACTGATTCTCTGCTGACATGAAGCCAGATTGTCTGTTACGGGACCTTTCTCCTCTGCCTGGGTTCTGGGCCTAAATTTATGAAAATTGACTCTTACAGTGGTGGGTGACGTGAAGCCTGATTCTCTGCTATGATATGAAGACTGATTCTCTGCTGACATGAAGCCAGATTGTCTGTTACGGGACCTTTCTCCTCTGCCTGGGTTCTGGGCCTAAATTTATGAAAATTGACTCTTACAGTGGTGGGTGACGTGAAGCCTGATTCTCTGCTATGATATGAAGACTGATTCTCTGCTGACATGAAGCCAGATTGTCTGTTACGGGACCTTTCTCCTCTGCCTGGGTTCTGGGCCTAAATTTATGAAAATTGACTCTTACAGTGGTGGGTGACGTGAAGCCTGATTCTCTGCTATGATATGAAGACTGATTCTCTGCTGACATGAAGCCAGATTCTCTGTTACGGGACCTCTCTCCTCTGCCTGGGTGCTGGGCCTAAATTTATGACAATGGACTGTTGCAGTGGTGGCTGACGTGAAGCCTGATTCTCTGCTATGACATGCAGACTGATTCTCTGCTGACATGAAGCCAGATTCTCTGTTACGGGACCTCTCTCCTCTGCCTGTGTGTGTGCTGGGCCTAAATATATGCCAATGGACTGTTGCAGTGGTGGCTGACGTGAAGCCTCATTCTCTGCTATGACATGCAGACTAATTCTCTGCTGACATGAAGACAGATTCTCTGTTACGGGACCTCTCTCCTCTGCCTGGGTGCCGGGGCCTAAATATCTGAGAATGGACTGTTCCAGTGGTGGGTGACGGGAAGCCAGATTCTCTGCTATGGAACCTCTCTCCAATTGATTTTGGTTAATTTTTATTTATTTAATTTTTATTTTAATTCATTTCCCTATCCACATTTGTTTGCAGGGGATTTACCTACATGTTGCTGCCTTTTGCAGCCCTCTAGCTCTTTCCTGGGCTGTTTTACAGCCTTTTTAGTGCCGAAAAGTTCGGGTCCCCATTGACTTCAATGGGGTTCGGGTTCGGGACGAAGTTCGGATCGGGTTCGGATCCCGAACCCGAACATTTCCGGGATGTTCGGCCGAACTTCTCGAACCCGAACATCCAGGTGTTCGCTCAACTCTAGTCGCATAGCTTCGCTGGGGGGGGTGATTCGGAAGATCTTGGTCCAATATTGGCTAAAGGGGTGGTAATATCCGCCTTTTATCCCGACCTTAAAGCAGAGATGTTGGAGGTCCAGGGAGATGCACCGCATTCCTGTCCTCTGGGAAAGTTGTTTGTTCCTTCCAAATTATGGCACAAGGTATTTGAGGAACATCACTATACAGTTCTTACAGGACACCCTGGGAGCATATCCACGGTTGATCTTATTTCTCATAGATTCTGGTGGCCGGGTTCCGTAAATGTGTTGAGGGCTGTGTCAGCTTGTGGTACTTGCGCATATGTTAAGGTGACACATACTCGGTCTTCAAGTTCTCTACTTCCGTTGTCCATCCCGTCCTGACTTTTATCTCAGATTTGCCAAATTCCTCAGGAAAAACTGTGATTCTGGTGGTTGTTGATCGCTTCAGCAAGATGACGCACTTTATAGCATTATCAGGTCTACCTAATGCTAAAACTCTCACACAATTGTTTGTCGATAACATCGTGTAGCTGCATGGTATTGTCACGGATGAGGTATAGGAGGAAACACAAAACTAACAAACAGGAGGAAAAGGGAAAGCCACTAGGCCTCAATCCTAGGGAAAGGAAAAGGTCACCTCCTAGTAACCCTACTCCTGGCCCTGACTCCTAACTGTATGGCCACCCTTGAAGGTAGAAATGCCCATACTCTTGAACCTGGGACTCTAGAGACCCTAGAGATTCCTAACAATATTGTCAGGGCTGAGGCAACCCATTCCTTCCCCGATGAAGGAACAGGCATCTCCCTGAGGCCTAGTAACAAAAAGTAAGGAAGGGAAAACAGACACCACATCAGAGGGAATACCAAGTAGCTTGACAATGTTATCGACAAACACTTGTGCAAGATTTTTCGCATTAGGTTGACCTGATAATGTTATAAAGTGCGACATCTTGCTGAAGCGATTAACAACCACCAGAATCACTGTTTTTCCTGAGGAATTTGGCAAATCTGTGATAAAGTCCATGGACAAATGAGTCCAAGGTCGGGACGGGATGGACAAAGGAAGTAGAGATCCTGAAGGCCTAGTATGTGTCATTTTAGCACGTGCACAAGTACCACAAGCTGACACATAGCCCTCAACACATTTACGCAACCCGGCCACCAGAATCTACGAGAAATGAGATTAACCATGGATCTACTCCCAGGGTGTCCTGTAAGAACTGTATAGTGATGTTCCTCGAACACCTTGTGTCATAATTCGGAAGGAACAAACAACTTCCCCGGAGGACAGGACTCTGGTGTATCTCCGGGATCCATATGAAAACCTGAGGATGAAACCAGGTAACCCAGGAATTGCACTTCCTAAACTGTAAATACAAACCTTCCCACCAGATAATGAAAGATGTCATTGACATAGTGTTGAAAAACTGCTGGTGCATTGGTTAACCCAAAGGGCATGACCAGATTCTCAAAAAGCCATCCATTTGTCCCCCTCCTTGACCCTTATCAAATTATATGCCCCCATCCAATTTAGAGAACACCTTGACACCGGCAATCTGATTGAACAAATCCAGAATTAAAGGAAGGGGTAAGGATCACGGACGGTAATACAGTTGAGCTCATGGAAGTCCAGACATGGCCTAAGAGTACCATCCTTTTTTTTTTTTACAAAGAACACTCAGCAGCCACTGGGGATTTGGATGGTCTGATATGTTCCTTCGCCAAACTCTCAGTGATATACTCTTGCATGGCCTTTCTTTCGGGTTTCAAAAGATTATAAAACCGAGATTTGGGCTGTTTAGCTCCTGGGAATAAAATTGACGGGACAATCATATTCCTGACGTGGAGGTAACTCCTGGTTACCACTCTCATAAAATACATCAGAAAAATCAGAAATAGACACGGGTATAGTTTTAGTGGTAACCACAGAGAACGATGTATTAAGACAGTTGTCTATGCAAAATTCACTCAAATCGAGAATCTGTCTCGCTCTTGCCAGTTGATGGTCAGGTTATATTTGCTTAACCATGGTAAGCCCAAAACCAACAGAGCAGGAAGACCCTCCAGCTCAAAACACGAAATGTCTTCCTGATGAAAATCACCCACTCTTAAATGGATTTCATTCATCACCTGCGACAACCATTTTTGGTTAAGAGGTGCTGAATCAATTGCAAAGACAGAAATACTTTTCTCAGATGCATTAGTAGTTAACCAATGAATAAGCACAAACTGTCCATCAATTAGGTTAACCCCAACCTCGATTTCCACAGTTTTGGACTCTAGCGCCACCTTGGCAGACAGGAGAAATTGGGTATTACCAGTAAATTACAAAAGTAAATTTTCTTCCTCCCCACCCACACCACCAATAGTAATTTGGGGATTAAATGGTTTTTTGTTGTTGTTTGTTTACACCTTGACGCTGAATGTACGGAAAAAATATTCACATAATGTCCCTTTTTTTCCACAATAAAAACAGACTCCCTTCATATGACCAGAGCTCTTACCAGCAGTCCCAGGAGTAGCTCCCTCCAACTGCATAGGCTCATCACAAGGCGTAACCACAGGTGTCTCTTAATCCTTAAGTGTCAAAGGAAGCCGCCACCTTATTTGACATTAAGTCCTGAGGGTAAGGACCCTTAGATATCAACCTCAGGCATCTATCCATCCAGACATACAGCAAGGGACATAGCTGCTTCCAATGACTCAGGTTTTTCATGAAAAGCCAACGCCTCCTGCTGCCTCTCAGATAGACCATGACAGAACTGGCTACGGAGAGCAGGATCAATCCACTCCGTATCCGTAGCCCATCTCCTAAATTCAATAGATTTCCGCAAAGCGCTCTCCCTGCCGGAAACCACGTAACTTGGTCTCAGTCTGAGAGATCCGGGTCATCATAAATAAGACCCAAGGCTCTAAAAAAATTTATCTACCGACTGGAGGGACAATGATCCAGTCGGCAGAAAGAAAGCCCAAGACTGTGCATCATCTTTAAGCGAATAAATGATCACACCCACATGTTGATACTCATTCCCAGAAGAGTATGGCCGCTTAAAGTACAACTTACACGATTCCCTGAATCAGATGAAATTGTCACTACCCCCAGAAAATCTGTCCGGGAGAGCCACCTTAGGTTCAGGGCAGGCCTGATACCCACCATCGGAACCAGCCGCCTGTGGTCTCTGAATCCGTAAGACTGTCGCGCGGAGGTCTGCTACCTCCAATGACAGTCCCTGCAGCTGTTCGACCAGTGCAGACATAGGATCCATAGCTGCACTGACCTGAACAAAATTGTGTTTTTTTAGGCGGTAGATAATGTCACGGATGAGGTATAGGAGAAAACACCAAACTAACAACCAGGAAGAAAAGGGAAAGCCACTAGGCCTCAATGCTAGGGAAAGGAAAAGGTCACCTCTTAGTAAACCTACTCCTGGCCCTGACTCCTAACCGTATGGGAACCCCTTGAAGGTAGAAATGCCCTTAACATGGGACCCTGGAGAATCTAGAGAGCCCTAAGAATATTGTCAGGGCTGAGGCAACCCGTTCCTTCCACGATGAAGAAACAGGCATCTCCCTGAGACCTAGTAACAAAAAGCAAGGAAGGGAAAAAAAACAAACGCAACACTTACAGACATAGCAGGGTTAACACACACATTCTTAACTCAAATTTCTTAACTCATTGCGTTATCTTGAAACAAAAGACATTAAAAAGCAATTGCTTAATGCATTTAGTTGCATTTTGTTTAGATAACATGTCTAATAAAGAATGTGTGTTAACCTTGCTACTTCCGTAACTTCTGTAGTGATGTACTGAAGAGCAGGAACACCAGAGACAACCTTGAACCAGCTCTGCCAAACACAAATAAAGCTATCTACCAGCACATTCAGACGGTTGGGGCAACACTAAATAGGGTAGAGTAATGAGTACTAAGCTACACCTGAAACAGAGGATGAGGTCACAAACAAACACTGAATAAAGAGTAATCAAAGAGGCTGTTAAATTCCTCCACACTCCGCCAGTCTCCTTGATCTCATGACATCTGTCACAGAAGGGACCATGACAGGTATTCCCTCTGATGTGGTGTCTGATAGGGGGACTCAGTTTACTTCCAGACTGAACGCACTAACCAGAATCTGGAGACTTATTTGCCATAAATAACCGCAGGCATGAGTCCACTGATAAGTCGACATTTTTGGGGGCATATGGGTTTCATCTGCAATTTGGCACATTTTCTGGAACTGAGACTTCTGGTATACCTGAAGAGTAAAGATTTTCCTCTTCTTTGTCATTTATTTGGCGGAAAATTCTAAATAATGAAAAAATAATAATTGGCAACAAGTATAAACGGATGGCTGACAAAAGACGTATGAGTAGTCCAGACCTGAGAGTGGGTGATTCTGTATGGCTGGCCACAAAAAACATTAAGTTGAAGGTACCTTCTTGGAAGTTGGATCCAAAGTTTATTGGTCCATATAAGATCTCTGCCATTATTAACCCGGTAGCCTTTCGTCTTGAACTTCCGCAGGCTTTAAAAATTCATAATGTTTTCCACAAATCATTGCTGAAGAGATATGTCGAACCTGCTGAACAGTCTTCCTTTCCTCCCGCCCTTGTCACGGTGGACGGTAATCTTGAATTTTAGATCGCCAGGATAGTGTACTCCCAAATTCTCCGTAGTATCTCGATCAATAGAAGGGTTATGGTCCAGAGGAGAGAATGTGGGTTCCAGAAGCCGACGTTAATGCTAGTTGTCTTGTGGAAGCCAGATATGGTTGGTCCTGGGTGTTCGGAGTTCACCCGTAGAAAGAGGGGTACTGTCACGGTCGCTCCCATGACAGAAGTTAGAAGATCTGTCTTCCATTTTTGCAGTGTTATTGTTGGTAATGACCACACCTCTTGTCTCAGGTGTAGCTTGTGGTCATTACTGCTCCTCTATTTAGTCTGGACTCACTCTTTATACCATGCAGTTGATATTCTCTACCTGGAGTTGGAAGAGCTGGTGTGTGGTCCTCATCTGAGTTCCAGCTTATCCATTTTCTATTGAAGATAAGTGTACTTCTCTTGGTTTTGTGTTCCTCCCATTTGCTCGTTGTTTAATAGGCATTAGGGAGAAGCTGGTTCGTTCATCTGGGAAGGAACCAGTAGTCTCAGACCCTGTCACTACTCCTAGGGCTTTTCAGGGTTACTAGGGCCTAGATTTACGGTGTATGAATATTCCCATCTTCAGGGTCTATTCATACTGACAGGAGTCAGGGCTAGGTTTAGGGTTTCCTTAGGTGGTTACCATTTCCCTTTCCCTGGCCTTGAGGCCTAGTTCCTGGTCATTTTTCTTCCGTTGTCATTCTGGTGTTCCTCCCCTCCCCCTACATTGTGACAGGTGTGCAGTAAGGGAAAAAAAGGGTGCACCCTCCTATCACTGCCCTGGACCTAGGGAGCATTGGTGTGCATGACAGCTCTCCTACACTGCAGCTGTAGTGATTGGCACATCTTCAATTGGTGGCAGACAGTTGGAGAAGAACATCAGCAATGGAAGGTGTTGAGGCATCATTGTATAGGGAGAAAATAACAGGTATTATATGCATAATTGATGACAGTTTAGAGGCGCAAAACAAGCAGTTTCATAATACCATACTAAAAATGGTTTTGAAGATTAAAACCAAATACTGTACTAAGGAAATCCAGAAAGACCGTAACCAGAAGTAAAAGAGCAGTGGTCAGGGAGCTAAGATTTTGATAATGAGCTGCGTATGTATGCGCACTCCTGATATACCCACAAAACATTTCGGGAAGTAGAGGCAGAGGAGAAAGAGACTACAGGTACTGGAAAAGATCATTTCTGCTGAGACACAACCCCAAGCCTGCACACTGGAAATAAGGAAACACCAGCTTCTTTCAAGGAAGAACTGAGCAAGAAAAATTGATCTATAAAGATTTAAAAGGATTAAACCCAATAGGTAGCCATTTCTGGCAACAATAGCAAGCTGTAAAATAAAATGGTGAAGGTTTAGGTACACTTTAACTTTTTCAGTCAAACCATCACGTTGACCAGAAAGAGTTGCCACTCTGCAGTGACTCAATTAGACACTAATCAATGCAATGCACTTCTGTTGGCATCTTTATCTAGTCTTATCAAGAAACAATAAAGCTGTCATACTGTTATCTTCTACATCTATTATTATAAGGATTACCCTTCAGATAACACCCTCACGGAAACAGTAAACTGACAATGGATTACCTATCGATATAAGATGTCTTATCATTTCTGTTGACTGCTACAGAAGGTCAATATTTTGTATGTCATTTTCAATGGAATAGTACTGCCAAAATGAAAAAGAAAAACAGCCCAAATTTGTTTTCTATGAAAAAAATACCCTTTTCTAATGGAAGTGTGTCATTTAATCATAGGAGACATCTGGTATCACAGCACTGTATACTAATTTAATTGTGTAATTGTTTATTACATTTAGGTCGGAAGTATATCCTGAAGAAAATATAGCAGTATTTTAGACAGATTTAGGTTCCTTAGAATGAACAGAAAGACATAAAGGAAGGGCAGCTGCAAACCTATATGGCCTATATCTATCAAGCTGATAAAATCCTCCTGTGGGAAATATTGTGGTCTATTCCAAGAATCTAGTATATCAAACTGTCGAGATTATATTCTATTCATAAATTAGCAGAGAAGATAAATACTGTGTCGGGAAAGCAGAAGATTAATTCAGACCTTTACTTTTCTATGTTGCTTGTTCTATACATATTTTATTGAGTATTTATAAAAGGAAACAATTCATGTTATGTTCGTTAAATTCTTTCCACCAGTCTGCCTTACTGTTTCTATATTTACTTATTTGGTACTATGAAGAGGCTATGTCAGCATGATCAACCCTTTAACCTGGCATACTGCCTGGTAGGGCTCATCATGCTGATTAAAACTATGCTTTTCTTTTGTCTGTATGCTAAACAGCTGTATTTGTGTTGTATTCATATGCAAATGAGCAATTGCAGCACCAGGGGGTGGGCTGAATCCTTGGAGCACTGCTTTTGTAACACCCTCTGTGTTCTGCACACTCCCCTTTCCCCAGACTGACAGGGCTAGACATCATCATGGTGTCCTAGAGCTGTGTCCTAAACAATAAAACCATTTTAAAACATGGATCTGAAGTCAGCTTCAGTACAAGTCGGTACTGAAGCCGACTTTGCATCCATGTTTTTGTCACGGTGGGGACTGGGGGAAACCCCCGACCGTACAATGGAAAGAAAACGGGATAGCAACTAGTCCAAGAAACTGGGAAAAGGGAGCTGGTCACCTCTGATTGCATCCCTAATCGTTACCCTTACTCCTCACCGTATGAGCAGACCTGGATGGTAGGACGGCTCATACCCAGGAAACCTAGGACCCTGAGTTGCCCTGATAATCCCTTCAAGTAAAGAAAGAGCTGAGATGACCTGTTCATACCATACATGGATGAACAGGAGGCTCACTGGCCTAGCTGCAAAGGAAGGGACCGGCAGTGCACGGATACAGAATCAGCAGGTAAAAGCCCAGAAACAACTAGCACTTACCTATTGCGTCAACAACGATGACTGGACTCCATGCGGACAGGATGCATGGCAGCCCCCAGCAGAGCTATACACTGACTTGTGGTTCCCCCTCTGGGGAACCCTGATACCCCCTTCCAGAGTCATACAACACACAGGGAACATGTTTAGCAAACATGCTGGACTACAGACACCAACAGACCAGACATGTAACAACCATTAGACAAGACAACAACCACCCATACATAAAAATCACCAAACATATGCAAGGGTAGTGAAGGGAAGGTAGACAATGGGATGACATAGATGACATTGGGAAGACATCGATGTCCCACTAGGTGACCCTCAAGGACTGGGCAGATAACACACCCAGGACAGGAGCATAGTTTCAGCACAAGCAGGAGCTGGAGTATAACATATCCAGCCTGGAAGACACAGGCAAGATAAACACCAAGTGGCCACACCCAGCCAGGTATTTAATCCCTCCAGCACCAGACAGGGAGGAACCATGATATGAGGGGCAGAGAAAATACATGCTGCATAAACAACACGTTGCCCCAGGCAACAGCATGCACGGCAACCGTGTCACGGCGCACAACACCGAGGCCGTGACAGTTTTAAAATGGTTTTAATGTTTAAAAATCAAATCCCAAAGTTATTCACCGAAGTCCTGCTAGACTTTGGTGATAACTCACTTCACCTCGCCGGAGCCATGCAAAAAAGCAGTGAAGCTGCCTCAGCGAAAGTACAGCAGCTAATAATATATGAACATAGTACAGATAATGTACTAGATGTCACCTGCATTCCTATGTAATAACACAGTGATAACTCCTTGATTACAGATAATGTAGTAGGTGTTACCTGCAGTCCTAATGTAACACCACAGATAACACGGTGATAACTCTCTAAGTACAGGTACTGTAGTAGATGTTACCTGCAGTCCTATGTAACACTACAGATAACCCGGTGATAACTCTCTGAGCACAGACATTTATATCCTGTCAGGATATTATGCTAATAAAAGGTATCTGTGAGGTACAAGCACGATACATAACTGACAATAGGCTATTATTGATCATCTATATCATGTTATTATCCCACAGACACAATTTTATCAGCATTATACAGTGGATATAAAAAGTCTACACACCCCTGTGAAAATGTCAGGTTTCTGTAATGTAAAAAAAATTAGACAAAGATAAATCATTTCAGAACTTTTTCCACCTTTAATGTGACCTATAAACTGTACCACTCAATTGAAAATCAAACTGAAATCTTTTAGGTGGAGGCCCAGGAAAAAAACAAAAATAAAATAAAATATTGTGGTCGCATAAGTGTGCACACCCTCTTTTAACTGGTGATGTAGCGGTGTTCAGAATTAAGCAATCGCATTCAAAATCCTGTTAAATAGGAGTCAGCATACACGTGCCACCATTTAAAGTGCCTTTGATTAACCCCAAATGAAGTTCAGCTGCTCTAGTTGGTCTTTCCTGAAATTTTCTGTCACATCCCACAGCAAAAGCCATGGTCCACAGAGAGCTTCCAAAGCATCAGAGGGATCTCACTGTTAAAAGGTATCAGTCAGGAGAAGGGTACAAAAGAATTTCCAAGGCATTAGATATACCATGAAACACAGTGAAGACAGTCATCATCAAGTGGAGAACATATGGCACAACAGTGACCAAAATTGATGAAAAGACAAGAAGAAAACTGGTCTGGGTATCTGGCAAGTACTGGCTGTGTGGTACATGTGACAACAATCTCCTGTATTCTTCATATGTCTGGGCTATATGGGGTAGAGTGGCAAGACGAAAGTCTTTTCTTACGAAGAAAAACATCCAAACCAGGCTAAATTTTGTAAAAACACATCTGAAGTCTCCCAAAAGCATGTGGGAAAAGGTGTTATGGTCTGATGAAACCGAGGTTGAACTTTTTGGCCATAATTCCAAAAGATATGTTTGGCGCAAAAACAACACTGCACATCACCAAAAGAACACCATACCCACAGTGAAGCATGGTGGTGGCAGCATCATACTTTGGGGCTGTTTTTCTTCAGCTGGAACCTGCTTTATTGAATAATCCAGCGTTTATGGTATTACATTTCACTGCAGTTACGCCTCTGTTGGTTATGCTGCAGTACTCATTTTGTTCCTTGTCTAAAAATACCAGGTGTATTATCAGGTTTAATTTTCTGTAGCTATATGCTCCCTAACATTACATCTGTTAGTAGCCAGATAAATGTGTTGCTTTAATATACTTATCAACATACCGCTGACATTAGTCTCTTTAGACTGCTGTCAGGGCGTCTTTAGTACATCTGTCACTCATGGTATTCCTAATCATCTTGAGGGGGTTTACAAGTCGCCTAATGATCCCCCATACTAACCTTATAGGAGCCTGGCCACACCATATGTAACCCAGCAGCGCGATCGGGAGCTTGGCCGTGCGAGTAAATCTCTGGCACGCTCCCTCCTCCTCTGATTGGCTGCCAGCACAATAGCGAGCAGGTTGAAATAGGTGCTAGGCTTTGTTAGTGTATTTTTTCTCCCTGACGCTCTTGGCACACCTCTAGTCAGGCCAATAGTGGGCTAACACGTATTAAATGCCCCAACCTGATATAGAGTTTTAGTGTTCATATGGCTATTTTGTTGGGATACCTGGTGACTTTGATCCAGGATATACAAATAGCGTTTGACACTGATACTATTAGTGGTACTCAACTTTGGACAAATACAAAGATTCAGTGAGTTTGCAAATTACCACTAATTCTCTTTTGGGAAGTGGTTCAGGGCAGAGATTCAGTAGCATTGCATTGTACATAGGTATTGCAACCATCTACAGTCAGGTCCATAAATATTGGGACACCAACACAATTCTAACATTTTTGGCTCTATACACCACCACAATGGATTTGAAATGAAACAAACAAGATGTGCTTTAACTGCAGACTGTCAGCTTTAATTTGAGGGTATTTACATCCAAATCAGGTGAACGGTGTAGGAATTACAACAGTTTGCATATGTGCCTCCCACTTGTTAAGGGACCAAAAGTAATGGGACAAAATAATAATCATAAATCAAACTTTCACTTTTTAATACTTGGTTGCAAATCCTTTGCAGTCAATTGCAGCCTGAAGTCTGGAACGCATAGACATCACCAGACGCTGGGTTTCATTCCTGGTGATGCTCTGCCAGGCCTCTACTGCAACTGTCTTCAGTTCCTGCTTGTTCTTGGGGCATTTTCCCTTCAGTTTTGTCTTCAGTAAGTGAAATCCATGCTCATTCGGATTCAGGTCAGGTGATTGACTTGGCCATTGCATAACATTCCACTTCTTTCCCTTAAAGAACTCTTTGGTTGCTTTTGCAGTATGCTTTAGGTCATTGTCCATCTGCACTGTGAAGCGCCGTCCAACGAGTTCTGAAGCATTTGGCTAAATATGAGCAGATGATATTGTCCGAAACACCTCAGAATTCATCCTGCTGCTTTTGTCAGCAGTCACATCATCAATAAATACAAGAGAACGACTTCCATTGGCAGCCATACATGCCCACGCCATCACACTACCACCACCATGCTTCACTGATGAGGTGGTATGCTTAGGATCATGCGCAGTTCCTTTCCTTCTCCATACTCTTCTCTTCCCATCACTCTGGTACAAGTTGATCTCGGTCTCATCTGTCCATAGGATGTTGTTCCAGAACTGTGAAGGCTTTTTTAGATGTCGTTTGGCAAACTCTAATCTGGCCTTCCTGTTTTTGAGGCTCACCAATGGTTTACATCTTGTGGTGAACCCTCTGTATTCACTCTGGTGAAGTCTTCTCTTGATTGTTGACTTTGACACACATACACCTACCTCCTGGAGAGTGTTCTTGATCTGACCAACTGCTGTGAAGGGTGTTTTCTTCACCAGGGAAACAATTCTTCGGTCATCCACCACAGTTGTTTTCCGTGGTCTTCCGGGTCTTTTGGTGTTTCTGAGCTCACCGATGCATTCCTTCTTTTTAAGAATGTTCCAAACTAGGCATGCTCAACCTGCGGCCCTCCAGCTGTTGTAAAAATACAACTCCCACAATGCCCTGCTGTAGGCTGATAGCTGTAGGCTGTTCAGGCATGCTGGGAGTTGTAGTTTTGCAACAGCTGGAGGGACACAGGTTGAGCATGCCTGTTACAAACAGTTGTTTTGGCCAAGCATAATGTTTTTGCTATGTCTCTGATGGGTTTGTTTTGTTTTTTCAGGCTAATGATGGCTTGCTTCATTGATAGTGACAGCTCTTTGGATCTCATCTTGAGTTGACAGCAACAGATTCCAATTGCAAATAGCACACTTGAAATGAACTCTGGACCTGGCCATGGAACAGCTGAGACGCCAATTGTCCCATTACTTTTGGTCCCTTAACAAGTGGGAGGCATATATGCAAACTGCTGTAATTCCTACACCGTTTACCTGATTTGGATGTAAATACCCTCAAATTAAAGCTGACAGTCTGTAGTTAAAGCACATCTTGTTTGTTTCATTTCAAATCCATTGTGGTGGTGAATAGAACCAAAAAATTTAGAATTGTGTCGATTTTCCAAAATTTATGGACCTGACTGTATCAGCACAGTTGCAAGAAAAAGTATGTGAACCCTTTAGAATGAAAGGGATTTCTGCACAAATTGGTCATAAAATGTGATTTGATCTTCATCTAAGTCACAACAATAGACAATCACAGTCTGCTTAAACTAATAACACACAAATAATTAAATATTACCATGTTTTTAGTCCACACACCATGTAAACATTCACAGTGCGGGTGGAAAAAGTATGTGAACGCTTGAATTTAATAACTGGTTAAACCTCCTTTGGCAGCAATAACTTTAACCAAACATTTCCTGTAGTCGCAGATCAGAAGTGCACAACGGTCAGGAGCAATTCTTGACCATTCCTCTTTACAGAACTGTTTCAATTCAGCAATATTCTTGGGATGTTTGGTGTGAATCGCTTTCTTGAGGTCATGCCACAGCATCTCAATCGGGTTGAGGTCAGGACTCTGACTGGGCCACTTCTGTTTAAGCCATTCTGTTGTTGATTCTGTTCTTTGGGTCGTTATCCTGTTGCAACACCCATCTTCTGTTGAGCTTCAGCTGTTGGACAGATGGCCTTAAGTTCTCCTGCAAAATGTCTTTATAAACTTGGGAATTCATTTTTCCTTCGATGATAGCAATCCGTCTAGGTCCTGACCCAGCAAAGCAGACCCAAACCATGATGCCCCCACCACCATACTTCACAGTTGGGATGAGGTTTTGATGTTGGTGTGCTGTGCCTCTTTCTCCACACATAGTGTTGCGTGTTTCTTCCAAACAACTCAACTTTGGGGGTTTTCTGTCCACAGAATATTTTGCCAGTACTGTTGTGGAACATCCAGGTGCTCATGTGCAAACTGTAAACGTGCAGCAATGGGTTTTTTTTTACAGCAGTGGCTTCCTCTGTGGTATCCTCCCATGAAATCTATCATGAAATCCATTCTTGTTTAGTGTTTTATGCATCGTAGATTCACTAACAGGGATGTTAGCATATGCCAGAGACTTTTGAAAGTCTTTAGCTGACACTCTAGGATTCTTCTTCACCTCATTGAGCAGTCTGCTCTGTGCTCTTGCAGTCATCTTTACAGGACGGCCACTCCTAGGGAGAGTAGCAGCAGTGCTGAACTTTCTCCATTTATAGACAATTTGTCTTACCGTGGACTGATGAACAGCCAAGCTTTTGGAGATACTTTTATAACCCTTTCCAGCTTTATGCACGTCAACAATTCTTAATTTTAGGTCTGCTGAGAGCTCTTTTGTGCGAGGCATCATTCACATCAGGCAATGCTTCTTGTGAAAAGCAAACTCAGAACTGGTGTGTGTTTTTTATAGAGCAGGGCAGCTGTAACCAACACCTCCAATCTCATCTCATTGATTGGACTCCAGTTGGCTGACACCTCACTCCAATTAGCTCTTGGAGATGTCATTAGTCTAGGGGTTCACATACTTTTTCCACCTGTACTGTGGATGTTTAGATGGTGTGTTCAATAAAAACATGGTAACATTTAATTCTTTGAGTGTTATTAGTTTAAGCAGACTGTGATTGTCTATTGTTGTGACTTAGATGAAGATCAGATCACATTTTATGACCAATTTGTGCAGAAATCCATATCATTCCAAAGGGTTCACATACTCTTTCTTGCAACTGTACCTACTGCTCTGGCCATTTAGAGTGCTATTGGGACTGTGGATATCACCTTACACAGCTCTAATTTGGCGCTTTTCCTTTTTCTGCCTAGTCCTAGTAAGGGCATATGAGCCTAGTGATTTTAATTAAATCTCTAATAATGTTTTCCTTTTAACCGTACTTTTAGGCAGTGATATGGCACTGGGGTTTTAGTTAAGCTAGAGGGAATTATGAACAGTTACAAATACTAGTAAATATTGGCACAAAACCTTCAGGCTTCTGCTAGAAAGCTGAACATGAAGAGGAACTTCATCTTTCAGCATGACAAAGACCCAAAGCATACATCCAAATCAACAAAGGAATGGCTTCACCAGAAGAAGATTACAGTGTTGGAATGGCCCAGCCAGTGCCCAGACCTGAATTCAATTGAAAATCTGTGGGGTGATCTGAAGAGGGCTGTGCACAGGAGATGCCCTCGCAATCTGACAGATTTGGAGTGTTTTTGCAAAGAAGAGTGGGCAAATCTTGCCAAGTCAAAATGTGCCATGCTGATAGACTCATACCCAAAAAGACTGAGTGCTGTAATAAAATCAAAAGGTGCTTCAACAAAGTATTAGTTTAAGGGTGTGCACACTTATGCAACCATATTATTTTATTTTAATATTTTTTCTTCCCTCTACCTAAAAGATTTCAGGTTGTTTTTCAATTGATTTGTACAGTTTATAGGTCACAATAAAGGTGGAAAAATTTCTGAAATGATTTATCTTTGTCTCATTTTTACATCACAGAAACATGACATTTTAACAGGGGTGTGTAGACTTTTTATATCCACTGTATATCCTCTATTATCAATAATATATTGTGTTATATCGTGGGTAAATATTCTTTTTTGCTATACAAAAAATGTACGGTGCTCTGCAGCTCCGACGCTGACTTTTAACAGCTGATCAACAGGGCTGCGGAATATTGGACCCGCACAGAGCAGCTAGTGAGGGCCTATCCTTAGGTTACGCCATCACTTATAAAAGGCTGGACAACCCTTTTAAAGACAGCCTGTCACCACTTTTGAAAATACAATCTGTGTTCCTGACATAAATGTTGTTTCACCCTTGAGTATTCCAGCATTTATGATGTTTCTGCACCCCCCTCCTCCATTTCCCACATATGGCCCAATTTATTTATGGTATTATAAATGCAAATGTAACATTGCTTTATCAGGAGGTCACACCACTGAACCTTTCTTCAGGCGTTCATATATATATGCATTTTTTTTCCACAATACAAAGATCTCTACATTCAGCAGTATGCACAGTTCACAAAGTAAAAGAGCTCAGGTAATATTTTCATTAATCTGTTAGCTATATTAAAGCCTTAGCTCCAAAGAGGAGAATCTGAATGTGCAAAAGCTATGTTGATTCTTGGTTATAGTAATCAACCTTCAACATTTGTTTTCTATGAAAAAAAACTATCCACTGTGCCGTTCAGGTCGGGATGCCATAAAGGATAAAGACTGGGTATGTATTCAATTTTGGAAAGCAAACAAGATTGATAATTGAGATCACTTTTTCCCCAGGAGCAGCTGAAATACAGAAACCACAGTAAGGCTACTTTCACACTGCTGTTTGGTGTGGATCCGTCATTGATCTGCACAGATGGATCTGCACCGATAATAAAACCGCATGCATCTGATCAGAACAGATCCGTTTGTATTATCTTTAACATTGCCAAAACGGATCCGTCTTGAACACTATTGAAAGTGAATGGGGGACGGATCAGTTTTCTATTGTGCCATATTGTGTCAGTGAAAAACGGATCCGTCCCTATTGACTTACATTGTGTGTCAGGACGGATCCGTTTGTCTCAGTTTCGTCAGAAGGACACCAAAACGCTGCAAGCAGCTTTTTGGTGTCCGCCGCCAAAGCGGAACGGAGCCAAACTGAGCCAAACTGATGCATTCTGAGTGGATCCTTATCCATTCAGAATGCATTAGGGCAAAACTGATCCGTTTTGGACCGCTTGTGAGAGCCCTGAAACGGATCTCGCAAACAGATACCAAAACGGCAGTGTGAAAGTAGCCTAATACAACTTGAGCTCCAAAAATTTCTTCATGAATGTAATAATCCAAATCTTGGCTGATGTAGCTCATTCACACAAATGACATATAAAGGAGCCTGACATTTTGGCTGGGAATTCCCAGATCAGTCTTTCGAAATTCTGAGATTCCAGATATTATGGACTTGCTAAAAAAAAACACAGTATGCGATTGCGATCTCTCACTTTTGGAGTGAGAGAGAGTTTCCTCTTCCTCCCCAAGCTCCCTTTTAAATTCCTCTCTAGGTTGTACAAATTATTGTTGGAATCTGCCCCTTTGGTGCTCCTACATTCTTAGGGCATGGGAGATACAGCTGTCACAGTGTAGGGGGAGGGGAGGAACACCAGAATGACAATAGAAGGAAAATGACCAGGAACTAGGCCTCAAGGCTAGGGAAAGGGAAATGGTGACCACCTAAGGAAACCCTAAACCTATCCCTGACTCCTGTCAGTATGAATAGACCCTGAAGGTGGGAATATTCATACACCGTAAATCTAGGCCCTAGTAACCCTGAAAAGCCCTAGGATTAGTGACAGGGTCTGAGACTACTGGTTCTTTCCCAGATGAACGAAACAGTGTCTCCCTGAGGCCTAGTAAACAATGAGCAAATGGGAGCAACACAAAACCAAGAGAAGTATCTTATCTTCAATAGAACAATGGATAAGCTGGAACTCAGATGAGGACCACACACCAGCTTTTCCAACTCCAGGCAGAGAATATCAACTGCATGGTATGAAGTGTGAGTCCAGACTAAATAGAGGAGCAGTAATGACCACAAGCTACATCTGAGAAAAGAGGTGTGGTCATTACCAACAACAACACTGCAACAAGTGAAAACAGATGACTTAACATGATGACTTAACGTGCAGCCAGTCTCTCAAGTGTTCTAACTTCTGTCACTGGAGGGACCGTGACAGAGGTACTGAAGGAATCTACAGAGAATTTGTAAGTCCACTATCCTGGCGAACTGAAATTCAAGATTGCAGTCTATCATGACAGGAGTGGGAGGCTAGGAGGACGGTTCAGCAGGTTCGACCAGGATCTTCCTAATCACCCCCCCCCCCCCCCCAGGAAAGCTATGCGACAAAGCATCCGCCTTGACATTCTTTAACCCAGGGTGATAGGTGACAACAAAATTAAGTCTGGTAAAAAACAATGACCATCTGGCCTGCCTTGGGTTCAGACGTTTAGCTGACTTCAGGTAAGCCAGATTTTTGTGATCGGTAATTACAGTAATAGGATGAATCGCTCCTTCCAACCAATGACGCCATTCCTCAAAAGCAAACCTAAAGGGGTTATCCCATCTTAGACACTGGGGGCATATCACTAGGATATGCCCCCATTGTCTGATAGGTGAGGGTCCCACCTCTGGGACCCGCACCTACAAGGTGAATGGAGCAGGGGAGAGTTGAGGCTGGAGAGTTGAGGCTGGAGCTCCCCGCCTCTCCCATTGAAGTGAATGGCCACCGCTCCCATTCATTTCTATGGGGCCAACAGAAATAGCAGAGCCAGTGCTCGGCTATTTTCGGAGGCTTCATAGAAATTAATGGAGGGCGGCTGCGCATGCGCAATGCGGCCTCCTCAACTTTCTCCTCTCCGTTCTCCTTGTAGGTGCGGGTCCCAGAGGTTGGACCCGCACCTATCAGACAATGGGGGCATATCCTAGAGAAATTCCCCCATTGTCTAAGATAGGATAACCCCTTTAATGGCCAGCAACTCTCTATTATCTAAGTCATCATTTTTTTCAGCAGTTGAGAACTTCTTAGAGAAGAAAGCACATAGGTGCCATTTACTAGGTGAAGGGCCCTGCGACAAGACTGCTCATACCCCTACCTCGGATGCGTCAACGTCCACAATAAATGACTGTGACACATCCGGTTGCACCAGTATATGTGCAGAAGCAAAACATTCCTTCACCGCTGAAAAGGCTTGTAATGCTTCCTTATACCAGACTGAGACATCCGAACCTTTCCTAGTCATGTCTGTTAAAGGTTTAACCACAGTCAAGTAGTTTAACCCCTTAAGGACTCAGCCCTATTTCACCTTAAGGACTTGGCCATTTTTTGCAAATCTGACCAGTGTCACTATAAGTGCTCATAACTTTAAAACGCTTTGACTTACCCAGGCCGTTCTGAGATAGTTTTTTCGTCACATATTGTACTTCATGACACTGCTAAAATTGGGTGAAAAAAGTAAATTTTTTTGCATAAAAAAATAAAAATTTTACCAAAATTTTACCAAAATTAGCGAATTTAAGTTTCAGTTTCTATACTTCTGTAATACATAGTAATACCCCCAAAAATTGTGATGACTTTACATTCCCCATATGTCTACTTCATGTTTGTAGCATTTTGGGAATTATATTTTATTTTTTGGGGATGTTACAAGGCTTAGAAGTTTAGAGGCAAATTTTTAAATTTTTCAGAAATCTTCAAAATCCCACTTTTTATGGACCAGTTCAGGTTTGAAGTCATATTGTGAGGCTTAGATAATAGAAACCTCCCAAAAATGACCCCATTCTAGAAACTACACCCCTCAAGGTATTCAAAACTGTTTTTTCAAACTTTATTAACCCTTTAGGTCTTCCACAAGAGTTAATGGCAGATTGAGAAACAATTTCGAAATTTCAATTTTTTGGAAAATTTTCCAATATAATCAATTTTTTCCAGGAGTAAAACAAGGGTTAACTGCCAAAAAAAACTCAAAATGGGTTGCCCTGATTCTGTAGTTTGCAGAAACACCCCATATGTGGTTGTAAACTACTGTTTGGCCGAACGGGAGCACATAGAAGGAGGGGAACACCATATGGGTTTTGGAAGGCAGATTTTGCAGGACTGGTTTTGTTTATACCATGTCCCATTTGAAGGCCCCTGTTGTACCCCTAGAATAGAAATTTCAAAAAAGTGACTCCATCTAAGAAAGTACACCTCTCAAGGTATTCAAAACTGGGTTTACAAACTTTGTTAACCCTTTAGGTGTTCCACAAGAGTTAATGGCAGATGGAGAAACAATTTCGAAATTTCTATTTTTTTGAAAATTTTCCAATATAATCAATTTTTTCCAGGAGTAAAACAAGGGTTCACTGCCAAACAAAACTTAATATGGGTTGCCCTGATTCTGTAGTTTGCAAAAACACCCCATATGTGGTCGTAAACTACTGTTTGGCCAAACGGGAGCACATAGAAGGAGGGGAACACCATATGGATTTTGGAAGGCAGATTTTGCAGGACTGGTTTTGTTTATACTATGTCCCATTTGAAGCCCCCTGTTGCACCCCTAGAATAGAAATTTCAAAAAAGTGACTCCATCTAAGAAAGTACACCCCTCAAGGTATTCAAAACTGGGTTTACAAACTTTGTTAACTCTTTAGGTGTTCCACAAGAGTTAATGGCAGATGGAGAAACAATTTAAAACTTTCTATTTTTTGGAATATTTTCCATTTTAACCCTTATTTTATTACTGGAAAAAATGGGTTAACAGCCAAACAAAACTCAAAATGGGTTGCCCTGATTCTGTAGTTTGCAGAAACACCCCATATGTGGTCGTAAACTACTATTTGGCTAAACGGCAGGACATAGAAGAAGGGGAACGTGATATGGTTTTTGGAAGGCAGATTTTGCTGGACTGGTTTATTTACACCATGTACCCTTTCAAGCCCCCTGATGCACCCCTAGAGTAGAAACTCCATAAAAGTGACCCCATCTAGGAAACTACGGGATAAGGTGGTTGTTGTTTTGGGACTATTTTAGGGGTAAATATGATTTTTGGTTGCTCTATATTACTCTTTTTTCAGGCAATGTAACAAAAAAATTAAATTCTAAAATTGTTTCTACATTCGCTATTTAGTTTTGTGGAACACCTAAAGGGTTAACATAGTTTGTAAAGTAACTTTTGAATACCTTGAGTGGTGTAGTTTCTTAGATGGGGTCACATTTTTTTGAGTTTCTAGTCTAAGCTACATCAGGGGGGGCTTCTAATGGGACATGGTGTAAAAAAAAAACTGTCCATCAAAATCTGCCTTCCAGAAACTGTATGGAGTTCCCTTCATTCTACGCCCTGCCGTGCGGCTATATAGCCATTTACGACCACATATGGGGTGTTTCTGCCAACTACAGAATCGGGGCAATAAATATTTAGTTTTGTTTGGCTGTTAACCCTTGCTTTATTTTTTTGCTTTGTTTTGGCACCGTTTTTATTTTATATTTTTAACACCGTTCATCCGAGGCATTTGGCCAAAAGTTATTTTTATAGCGACGACTTTTACGCACGCAACGATGCCCAATATGTATGGCTCTCAGACTTTGGAGACACTAAGCAGGCATCCTAAAACTGCGGCCCTCCAGATGTTGTAAAACTACAATTCCCACCATGCCCTGTTGATGGCTGTAGGTTTTCTGGGCGTGCTGGGAATTATAGTTTTACAACATCTGGAGGGCCGCAGTTTCAGGATTCCTGGACTAAAACTAATATTTTTTTGGGGGAAATAAATTGTTTCCGTGTCTCCAAAGTCTGAGAGCCATAGTTTTTTATGTTCTCTAGTGGACTGTTGGGGATTATAAAAATTTAGTACTCCATGGAAGTGTGATACTCCCTGAAGCAATCGATAACGCAGAGGCCCGGATGATCGGGGCACGTGTCGCACTGAGTGGTGGTGTCCTTCCGTATCCCCCTCCTGCGACACACTCTGCACTTTTTTTGGGTTCATCCCTTCTTTCCAGTATGGGGGACCACACCTGGAAAGTGTTGGCCAGGGACGATCCGGGCGCCTCCAGTTCCCGAGGTACTCCGGCCTGCTCTTTCCCGGTCCGAAAAGATCAGGGCATGGAGGACTGCCTCATAGAACTGGAGGAATGTCCCTGTGCTGCCAGCGCTTCGGGATAGTACAAAAGAGTTGTACATGGCAACCTGCACCAAGTAGACCGCAACTTTTTTGTACCATGCCCGGGTTTTGCGCATGGTGTTATATGGCTTGAGAACTTGATCAGAGAGATCAACTCCTCCCATATACCGATTGTAGTCGACGATACAATCAGGCTTGAGGACCGTTGCCGTGGTACGTCGCACAGAGACGGGAGTGGTGCTGTTACCGTGGATTGTGGACAGCATAAGGACATCCCTCTTGTCCTTATACCTGACCAGCAACAGGTTTCCACTGGTAAGTGCATGGGTCTCACCCCTGGGGATAGGTACCTGGAGGGGGTAGGCAGGGAGGCCGCGTTGATTTTTCCACACGGTCCCACAAGTGAACGTGGATCTGGCGGCAAGGGAATGCTGGTATAAAAGTTATCCACGTACAAGTGGTAACCGTTATCCAGCAGTGGGTACATAAGGTCCCATACGAGTTTCCCGCTAACACCTAGAGTGGGGGACATTCTGGGGGTTGAATACGGGAATCTCGCCCATCGTATACACAAAATTTGTAAGTGTACCCTGAGGTACTCTCACAAATTTTGTATAGCTTCACGCCATACCTCGCCTGCTTTGTGGGAATATATTGGCGGAAACTGAGTCTCCCCTTGAACGCAACGAGAGACTCATCAACCGCGACCTCCCTTCCAGGTACGTAGGCCTCCATGAATTTGGCCCCAAAGTGATCGATGACCGGTCGTATCTTATACAGCTGGTCATAGGCAGGATCACCTCGGGGTGGACATGCTGCATTATCGGAATAATGCAGACATTTCCGGATGGCCTCAAACCGGGGACGTGTCATGACCATACTGTACAGTGGGGTCTGGTATAGGACGTCCCCACTCCAGTTTTGCCTGACACTGGGTTTTTGGACTAGACCCATATGCAGCACGAGGCCCCAAAATGTCCTCATCTCGGCTGCACTGACCGGCATCCAGCCACCGGGTCTAGCCAAAAATGAGCCTGGGTTTTGAGCGACGAACTGTTGGGCGTACAGATTCGTCTGCTCCACCATCAGATTCATCAGTGGGTTACTGAAAAAAAAACTAAAATAGTCAATTTCAGTAAACCCCACTGTGGGAATCTGGATTCCAGGATTGCCAGCAAAATCCGGAATCTCAGGCTCAAAGTACACTAGGGGACACCAGCTAAGTTAATCGGCAGGGGGCTCCGGTCGACTTATTTGGTGGGCCGGGAAAACAGTATGAACCCCAGGGCGGCTCGTACTCGGGTGGGCCACAGGATCCCTAGCATGTGGGGCCCCTGGCTCCGCCTGGCAGCGTCTCCGCCGCCTTGGTGGCTCATCGTCATCCGATGATGATGAGGAGGATGCGGATGACAAAAGGAATGTGGGGTCATCCTCATCCTCACTGGGGCTCTCAGAGTCGGAGGCAATCTGGGCGTATGCCTCCTCAGCCGAGAATACCCGGCGGGCCATGGGTGAGTGTGCGTGTATGTGTGTGTGTGTGGCAAACTTTATTATATGTGCGTGTGTGTGGGGGCAACGGGTGTTCGCGTACTAAAAAAGGCAAAAAAAAAAAGGGCAAGTGTTAGGAAAAAAAAAAAAGTTCAAACTTGCTGATCAAGTTTGAACTTTTTGAAGTGGCGGGGGGGGGGTCTGGGGTCTTATAGATGGATCAAAGAAAGTTTTGAATAAAAGTGCTTTTTTTTTTTTTCCTAACTAACTTTTCCCTTTTTTCCCTGCCTAACGGTGCCTCTCCCTCACTGACCCTAACCTACCTGGGTGGCGATGGGTGCAGGAGGGTGATGGATGGCGATTAGGGGGACTCAGGAGCTGGTGCTGGACGATGCTGCCGGGTGCTCGTGCAGAACAGGAAGAGGAGGGGAGAGAGGAGTGCAGGAAGTTTGAATCTTGCGCCTCTCTCCCCTGCACCAATCAGCACCCTGGACAGCAGTGTTCAGCACGAGGGCCAGCACCGCCTCTCTAAATCTTCGCACTGCGATTGGTGGTGTGTAATCACGCCACCGATCGCAGTCTTTTTCCGGTTCATCGGGTCACAGGACACCCGAATGGACCGGAAACGCAGAAAACCACAGGTCAATGATTTCAGCCGGCATCCCGTTGCTATTAACCCCCGCGGCGCTGGAATCCCGATTTAAAGTTAGTACATACCGGTACGCCCTGAGTCCTTAAGGACTCTGGAAATAGGGCGTACCGGTACGCCCTGCGTCCTTAAGGGGTTAAAATGAATTTACGATAATAGTTGGTGAACCCCAAAAACCGCATAAGCGCTTTCAGATTTTCGGGTCGATGCCAGTCCAACACAGAATGGACTTTCTCTGGATCCATACGAAAACCTGAAGATTAGAGTAAGTAACCCAGGAATAGCACTTCCTGAACTGCAAATACACACTTTTCCAACTTACCATACAATTTATACTCTCTTAGGATCTGTAACACTTGTCTCACGTGATCCTGATGCGTCTCCATGTCAGGAGAATAAATAAGAATATCATTCAGATACACCACCACAAACCTGCTCACCAGATGATGAAATATGCCATTGATGAAATGTTGATAAACCGCAGGGCATTGTTTAACCCAAAACCATATTCTAAAAATGTTGATAAACCGCTGGGCATTGTTTAACCCAAAACCATATTCTCAAAATGACCTTCAGCGGTATTAAAGTCTTCCATTCGTCCCCCTCCTTTATCCTTACCAGATTATATGCGCCCCTCAAATCCAACTTAGAGAACACCTTGGCAACGACAATCTTATAGAACAAATCCGTTATCAAAGGAAGGGGATAAGGATCACGGACAGTAATGCGATTAAGCTCACGGAAGTCCGAACATGGCCTACGAGTTCCATCCTTTTTCTTAACAAAGAAGAACCTTGCGGCCACTGGGGATTTGGATGGTCTAATATGACCTTTAGCCAAACCCTCGGTGATATTTTATCACATGGCTGCTTTTTGTGGTTCAGAAAGATTATACAACCGAGACTTGGGCAACCTAGCTCCAGGAACAAGGTTGAAAGGGCAATCATACTGCCGATGTGGAGGTAACTCCTGGTTTCCACTTTCAGAGAATACATCAGAAAAATCTGAAATAAACAAAGGTACAACTTTAGTGGTTACAACAGAAAGCGATGTGCTAAGACAGCTGTGTATACAATAATCACTCCAATCAAGAATCTGTCTCGCTTGCCAGTCGATGGTAGGATTATGTTTGCTTAACCATGCTAACTCTAGCACCAAGGGAGCAGGCAGATCCTCCAGCACAAAACACAAAGTGGATTCTGGATGAAAATCACCCACTTTTAAACGGATGCCCTGCACCATTTGTGACAAACATTTCTGTGTGAGTGGAGCGGAATCAATTGCAAACACCGAAATATTTTTGTCTAATGCACTTGTTGTCAAACCCTGCCCCACTGTCCATAGCTCTTACAAATTCAACTACCGACTGGGGGGGCTGTGATCTGGTCAGCAACGAAAGACCAAGACTGAGCGTCACCTTTAGGTAACTAAATGATTATACCCACTCTTTGACTCTTGTCCCCAGAAGAGTTAGGACGTAGTCTAAAATATAATTTGCACGACTCCCTGAACCTAATAAAGTTGTCACTTGCCCCGGGAAATCTGTCTGGGAGAGCGACCTTAGGTTCAAGGCAGGCCTGGTTCCCGCTCCCGGAACCAGCCGCCCGTGGTCTCTGGATCTGTGAGATGGTCGTGCGGAGGTCAGTTACCTCCAAAGACAGCCCCTGCAGTTGTCTGACCAGTTCAGAAATCGTATCCATCGCTGCACTGACACAAACAAATGCTGTTAAGAACAGCTTAGGCAAAACAGCAGCCCCATAATCATGTTCAGACAATAGAATGAAAAAATCTGAAATCAGAAAATAAAAAGAGATTAGAAAATAGGATTAGCAAACCAGTTCGTACTGAACCGGGTTCGGTCCGAACTTTGCTATTTTTCGGATGGCAGATGAACCTAATTCTTTCAGGTTTGTTTTGTACAAATTCATTAAAACGGCACGTAGTGCCATTTTAGTGTATATGTTGGTGGGAGAAAAAAAGCATGAAGGGGGAAGAAGAAAGGTTCTCACATGACCTTGAGGGGATAGAGAGACAGCCTGGATCAGCCAATCAGTGCTGCAGCAGGGAGGTGCCCTAGCAGAACGAGCAGAACGTCATTCTGTGCTGGACTGCGAATGAAGGTGGATGGGTCTTACAGTGTCTGCCAGAAAATATATCTTAGGGAGTAAAGGACAGTCGGAAATTTTACATGGTTTGAATTAAATTTTTGGGGATTGTTCAATTTAATTAAGCCAGCATATACTGTCAGTACACCAATACACAGTGTAAGGCAATCATTTACCTGTGAACGTTAATGTGAATATAGGCGCCAGGCCTTAGTCATCCGTTCATGTTTATTCTATATCCACATGGTTGGAATTTCATCTTTTTTAGGATTGATCAATTTAATGAAACCAGCATATAGGTGATCAGTACACCAATACACAGGGTAAGGCAATAATTTACCTATGAGTGTTAATGTGAAAATAAGCATCAGGCCTCAATCGTCCATTTCTGTTTATTCAATTTCTATATCCACACTGTTTGAATTTTATCTTTTTTGGGAATATTAAATTTAATTAAACCAGCATATAGGTGATCCGCACACCAATACACAAGGTAGAGAAACAATTTACCTGTGAGTGTTAACGTGAAAATAAGCGCCAGGCCTCAATCATCTGTTTTCATTTGTTATATCTCCAGATTGTTGGAATTTGATCTTTTTGGGGATTGTTTAATTTAATAAAACCAGCATACAGGTGACCAGTACACCAATACACAGGGTAGAGTAACAATTTACCTGTGAGTGTTATAGTAAAAATAAGCATTAGGCCTCAGTTGTCCGTTTCCATTTATTCTATATCCACACTGTTGGAATTTTATATTATTGGGGATTGTTTAATTTAAGGAAACCAGCATATAGGTGATCAGTACACCAATACACAGGGTAGAGCAACAATTTACCTGTGAGTGTTAATGTGAAAATAAGAAACAGGCCTCAATCGTCTGTTTCCGTTTATTCTATATCCACACTGTTGGAATTTAATCTTTTTTGAGATTGTTCAATTTAATTCAACCAGCATACAGGTGATCAGTACACCAATACACATGGTAGGGCAATAATTTACCGGTGATTGTTAATGTGAAAATAAGCTTTATGCTTCAATTGTCAATTTCCGTTTATACCATATCCACATGGTTGGAATTCTATCTTTTTTGGGGGGTGTTCAGTTTAATTGAACCAGCATATAGGTGATCACTACACCAATACACAGGGTATGGCAACAAATTATCTGTGAGTAATAACAAATTTAGGCCTAAATCCATCTTCATTTATTTCTGTCTCCACACATTTCTAATCAAAATTTTGTGGAGGGGTTGTTGAAATTATTAAAACCAGCATACATGTGATTACTACTAATACATAGAGTAGAACACAATATTATCTGAGAGGCCCAAAAATGTCAGGGCTACAGAAGGGTTCCGAATCTGAGCCAGAATATGGGTAGTAGCAGCACCAGCTATCCGTCCAGAAGTAGTAGTAATAATAGTAGTAGTAGGCCGCGGTGGTCCCTGCTGGATTCAGAAAGGAGCAACTTTCTTGTTGAGGAGAAAGAGGATGAGGTTGTGGATTGGATGGCTCTAAATAAGTACACTGGCTTGCGCAAGGTGCTTGCAAAGTCCAGGAGACTGTCCACACACTTAAGCCATTCTTACGTAACGCTCTCCTGGAGTTGCAGCGACAGAACAGCCTGCCACTACACTGCTTAATCCGTGACAAGCCAACTCGCTGGAATTCAACATTGCACATGCTCGAGCATCTGTACAAGCAGCAGAAAGCTGTGACAGAGATATAAATTAGAAGGGGCCCAGAATGCATGTGGAACCCACACCTCCTGAACTTCATGGTCGCTGTTATGGCACATAAAAGGTGAACTTAGTGTTAGGTTCCCTTCTTATAAAGATCGCCTTGACGTGCGTCAGACGGGCTGAAATATTTTTGTACAAATTTGGACATATGTATCGGCAGCCCACCATCGGTTCCCTTGGTTTTTAATATGTATTGTAACCTGTGTGTATTGTCCTATTTGTGACCAGTGCTGATCATGTGTCTTCTTTGTGATTTTCAAATAAAATTGTGTTACTTTTGGACTACTGCAGTATATATCTTTTGAATCAAAGTGTATTTTATTCATCTCACTCCTTCAATCGGTTATATACAAAATATATTTGCCAAGCATCTCTAATTTTATAAGCATAGCATCGCCAATGTAATATTTCTTTGTACTTTATTTGGTTTGTAGAGTGCTGTTGCACTATGTGTTGTTCTATTTGTGTTTTCAGCCATAGCGACGTACACCTGCGCATTAGGATGTGCTGACTAACCCCCTTTTCCTTTGCAATACTCCTCTCAGTCACAGCAGAATAAGATGGAGGTCACTTTAGAGCAAGCATCCTCAAACTGCGGACCTCTAACTGTTGCAAAACTACAACTCCCAGCATGCCCGAACAGCCTACAGGTATCAGCCTACATCAGGGCATTGTGGGAGTTGTAGTTTTACAACAGCTGGAGGGCTGCAGTTTGAGGATGCCTGCTTTAGAGTCTACTCTGACACTGTTCCATGGATCCGGAGGTCAGTGCGTTCCTCCTGCTCCTCCTCCTTGCAGCCCCAGAGAAGGTTTTCAGTGGAGTCATCTTAGTCTTCACTGCCCCTTCCTTGTGGGGCGCCTTCCTTTTTTCTAAGAAATGGCAAGAAAACCCCACCACATCCTACTGCAGATAGTCAAGAAAGTCTCCCTGTTGACAACTTGTGTGAGAGCAGTCAGCAATTGTACTGCCCTGAGGAGGAGGCTGCAGACCCCAGGCATAGCTGTGTTGGTGGCAGGGCCGTCTTTAATATTGATTGGACACTGGGCAACAATTTACTTGGGCCCCCTGGATCCCACCTTCCCACACCTTAGCAGGCAATCATGCCCTCCACCACAACACACACACACAAAATCCACACATCTGGTAGAGTACAGTGAATGACTGTAAATACTTCCAGTTCTGAAGACTCCAGCGGCTCAGGATCAGTGTTCTGGGCAGCTGGGCTCAGGTTGAAAGTGGGCACCGCTCTGCAGGAAGGAGACCAGGGCTCGGCTCACCCTAGTGTTACAGTGCACCCCAGCACCCCACAGTATGCAGTATAGCACCCTATAGTATACAGCACCACACAGTATGCAGTATAGCACCCCCACACTATACAGTACCCCACAGTATATAGTAGAGCAATATAGCAGCCCACAGTATACAGCACCCCACAGTATACAACACCTCACAGTATACAACACCTCACTGTATACAGCACCCCAAACTATACACAATACAGCCCCCCACACTATACAGTACAGCAGTATAGCACTCCACACTATACCGCACCCACAGTATACAGACCCCCACAGTATACAGTACAGCAGTATAGCACTCCACAATATACAGGCCCCCCACACTATACAGGCCCCCCACACTATACATGGCCCCCACACTATACAGCCCCCCCCCACAGTATACAGCCCCTCACAGTATACAGCCCCCCACAGTATACAGCCCCCCACACAGTATACAGGCCCCACACAGTATACAGACCCTCACAGTATACAGACCATCACAGTATACAGGCCCCCACACAGTATACAGCCCCCCCAGACAGTATACATCCCCCCACACAGTATACAGCCCCCCCATACAGTATACAGCCCTACCACACAGTATACAGCCCACCACACAGTATACAGGCCCCCACACAGTATACAGCCCCCCCACACAGTATACAGCCCACCACACAGTATAAGGCCCCCCCCACAGTATACAGCCCCCACACAGTATACAGCCCACCACACAGTATACAGCCCACCACACAGTATAAGGCCCCCACACAGTATACAGCCCCCCACACAGTATACTGCCCACCACACAGTATACAGCCCACCACACAGTATACATGCCCCCACACAGTATAAAGAACACACAGTATACAGGCCCCACACAGTATACAGCACCCCACTATACAGTAGTTTACAGTATATTAACATAACAGCCCCTGTCACCTTGTATTCTTCACACAAAAAAGCTCCACAGTTAACTTCTGCAACACTCCTGCTAGGACCTGTGATGACCTCATAGCCATGTGACCAGTAATTGCTAGGTTACATGGTGATGATGTAATCTAAGGTCCTAGATCACAACTTTAACACAGACAGCTTGACACCCGGGGCAGTAGCTAGCAGGGCTCAAGAGGCAGCTGCCTTGGTAAAGACGGCCCTGGTTGGTGGTGTTAGTAGTGGCACCTGTAGCTGCGGTACTGGTGTTGGGGGCAGCGACAGTGACTGTTAAGGCAAATGCAGAGCAGGGGAGTGGGTCCAAAGAACCCACTATCATATCCCACAGTGTGATAGAAGCGAAAGGGCATTTGAGGACTCCAATGACAATTGTGTGCTGGCAATGACAATTGCCTGCCCACATCTTATTTTGCTCCAGATGTTGCACTGCTGGTGACAAGACTTTTTCTTTTGACAATAAACACTTGTGTGCGTCTTATGGGCAGCCATTCTGACATAATTTTTGGATTCTTGGTCCCCAAGCCACTTTTTTATTCTTTATTTTTTTATCCCATAACAACTTTTGTTGTTGAAACATCATCTGACCCGAATAAGGGATAATTTTTGGAAGCTTTGGAATATGAAAAAACATAACACATGTGGTGGTGCGGTGTGTTTTTAAACATGCTGTATATTAATACCGTCAAGCATTTACCCATAACTTTGTATGTCAGTGTCACTTAGACATCATTTACTATTGCTGTCCTTGCAGAAACCGTTTTATCAGCATTATATATATCCTATATTATCAATAATATAGTATGTTATATCGTGGGTAAATATTATTTTTTGCCGTACAACAAATGTACACAATGTTTATGGTGCTCTGCAGCTCCTGCGCTGACTTTTAACAGCTGATCAACAGGGCTGCAGAATATTGGACCCGCACAGAGCAGCTAGTGAGGGCCTATCCTTAGGTTACGCCATCACTTATAAAAGGCTGGACAACCCTTTTAAAGACAGCCTGTCACCACTTTTAAAAATATAACCTATGTACCTGACATAAATGTTGTTTCACACTTAAGTATTCCAGCATCTATGATGTTTCTGCACCCCCCTCCCCCATTTCCCACATATGGCCCCATTTATTTATGGTATTATAAATGCAAATGCAACATTGCTGCACTAGGAGGTCACACCACTGAGCCTTTCCTCAGGCATTCATATACAGTACAGACCAAAAGTTTGGACACACCTTCTCATTCAAAGAGTTTTCTTTATTTTCATGACTATGAAAATTGTAGATTCACACTGAAGGCATCAAAACTATGAATTAACACATGTGGAATTATATACATAAAAAAAAAGTGTGAAACAACTGAAAATATGTCATATTCTAGGTTCTTCAAAGTAGCCACCTTTTGCTTTGATTACTGCTTTGCACACTCTTGGCATTCTCTTGATGAGCTTCACCTGAAATGGTCTTCCAACAGTCTTGAAGGAGTTCCCAGAGATGCTTAGCACTTGTTGGCCCTTTTGCCTTCACTCTGCGGTCCAGCTCACCCCAAACCATCTCAATTGGGTTCATGTCCGGTGACTGTGGAGGCGCAGCACCCCATCACTCTCCTTCATGGTCAAATAGCCCTTACACAGCCTGGAGGTGTGTTTGGGGTCATTGTCATGTTGAAAAATAAATGATGGTCCAACTAAACGCAAACCGGGTGGAATAGCATGCCGCTGCAAGATGCTGTGGTAGCCATGCTGGTTCAGTATGCCTTTAATTTTGAATAAATCCCCAACAGTGTCACCAGCAAAGCACCCCCACACCATCACACCTCCTCCTCCATGCTTCACGGTGGGAACCAGGCATGTAGAGTCCATCCGTTCACCTTTTCTGCGTCGCACGAAGACACGGTGGTTGGAACCAAAGATATCAAATTTGGACTCATCAGACAAAAGCACAGATTTTCACTGGTCTAATGTCCATTCCTTGTGTTCTTTAGCCCAAACAAGTCTCTTCTGCTTGTTGCCTGTCCTTAGCAGTGGTTTCCTAGCAGATATTCTACCATGAAGGCCTGATTCACACAGTCTCCTCTTAACAGTTGTTCTAGAGATGTGTCTGCTGCTAGAACTCTGTGTGGCATTGACCTGGTCTCTAATCTGAGCTGCTGTTAACCTGCGATTTCTGAGGCTGGTGACTCGGATGAACTTATCCCCTGCAGCAGAGGTGACTCTTGGTCTTCCTTTCCTGGGGCGGTCCGCATGTGAGCCAGTTTCTTTGTAGCGCTTGATGGTTTTTGTGACTGCACTTGGGGACACTTTCAAAGTTTTCCCAATTTTTCGGACTGACTGGCCTTCATTTCTTAAAGTAATGATGGCCACTCGTTTTTCTTTACTTAGCTGCTTTTTTCTTGCCATAATACAGAAGTCTATTCAGTAGGACTATCAGCTGTGTATCCACCTGACTTCTCCACAACGCAACTGATGGTCCCAACCCCATTTATAAGACAAGAAATCCCACTTATTAAACCTGACAGGGCACACCTGTGAAGTGAAAACCATTTTAGGTGACTACCTCTTGAAGCTCATCAAGAGAATGCCAAGAGTGTGCAAAGCAGTAATCAAAGCAAAAGGTGGCTACTTTGAAGAACCTAGAAAATGACATATTTTCAGTTGTTTCACACTTTTTTGTTATGTATATAATTCCACATGTGTTAATTCATAGTTTTGATGCCTTCAGTGTGAATCTACAATTTCCATAGTCATGAAAATAAAGAAAACTCTTTGAATGAGAAGGTGTGTCCAAACTTTTGGTCTGTACTGTATATATGCATTTTATTCCACAATACAAAGGTCTCTACATTCAGCAATATGCACAGTTCACAAAGGCCTTCATACGGGCGAGTTTTCAACGCTGGAGCAATGCGTGAGTTGAACGCATTGCACCCGTACTGAATCCTGACCCATTCATTTCTATGGGGCTGTGCACATGAGCGTTGTTTTTCACGCATCACTTCTGCGTTGAGTGAAAATCGCAGCAGGGTCTATATTCTTTGTTTTTCACGCAACGCAGGCCCCATAGAAGTGAATGGGACTGCGTGAAAAACGCATTGCATCCGGATGTACTGCGTTGCGTTGCGTTTTTCACGCAAGTAACTTAGCAACACTCATGGGATTTGAAGACAGGAAGTAGGCGTTTCTCTGCGTCTGGCTGCGTCTGTTTTGAGCCAGAACAAGAGGGAGAAAGTTGGCAGCATCAACTTTTCAGCCCTTGCGGAGCCCAAAACAGAAAAAAATGCCCAAAACACCGTAGTTGTTGAAAAGCTCATTGTCCTCGTGCAGGACAGGCCCTGCATCTGGGATCTTTGGTCTGGGGAGTACCAGGACCGTTATAAAAAGGACGCCGCCTGGGTGGAGGTTACCCAGGATCTTTTTGCCCCAATCTGGGAAAAGACAAAAGGCCAAAGTCGAAAGAATTTAAGTAAGTACACAATGTATACATGTTTGTGCCTTTCGGTACTCCCTAGTATATAGTCGTAGTTATACGTTAGTGTTCCTAGTATATAGTCGGAGTTATACGTTATTGTTCCTAGTATATAGTTGCAGTTATACGTTAGTGTTCCTAGTATATAGTCGTAGTTATACGTTATTGTTTCTAGTATAAAGTCGTAGTTATACGTTAGTGTTCCTAGTATATAGGCCTTCTTTTACTATTTTTTCTGTTTACAATTTGAAATTTATACATGTTCCTTTCATGTCTTTATATTACCAGTTGAAGAGGTCAAGAATCGTTGGCGGAGCTGCCGTGACCAGTTCTGCAAAGAAATGAAACAGTGTGGGCGGAGCGGGGCTGGTCCCCCCAAGAAAAGACCCTATCTTTTCCGGGAGCAGCTGATGTTCTTGTGCGATGTCATGGATCTGCGTCCGTAAGTCCATTTTACTGAGACTGAAATAGTCATTGGAGTTGTATTTATGGTATGGACATCTAGGTTACAGATGTAGCAGGGTAAACACACATGTTTTATGAGACATGTGATGTTAACTAAATGCTAATAAATGCATTATGAAGACATGTATATCTGTACTTATAATGTAAATAAAGTAGTGAAATTACAACATATGTTTTTTTATTTTATTAATTTTGTAGAACTGAGGACAACCTAGAGGATGAAGGTGAGCAGTCGGCCCCGCACCATTCAAGTGCATGTGAGGAGGACACGACATCAGCACAGCATGATAGTGGACCAGGACCAAGCACAGCACCATCAAGGCCTCCTGCAGCATCTGGCACCGATTCCCCAGATACCCAGCAGAGCCAGACGAAGGGCAATGCCTTCCGCCGACTCCAACATTAATATGCAAGTTTTAGATTATTTATCTAGAGCACGACAGGAGGATCATCATGACATGTTTGCCTGTAGTCTGGTCCATTTTATGCATCAGCTACATCCAGATCGAGTTTTGAGAACGCAAACTGCTCTTGAAATCGTTCTGGAGGTAGCAAATCGCCCACAAGAGCCAACAGAAATGTATGATGCACTCGAAAGCCTGCGCTGCTATGGGAACATGTTTATCCCACACCACCCCCCAGTTAGTCAGCCCTCACAGGGCCCCCAACACTTTCCTCCCCAAAGGGATCAGTATGGGCCACCAATTGCGCCATATGTGCCCCAGTATCAGGGGGAACCCAGCTATAGTCAGCAGGGCCCATCGTCCAGTCAACCTGGGCCAAGCCAATACTCTGGGCCCCCTTCCCAGCAACAATTCACTGGACCTCCTTATCAGGCACCCTCGTCCAGTCAACCAGGGCCTAGCCAATACTCTGGGCCCCCTTCCCAGAAACAATTTTCTGGACCTCCTTATCAGGCACCCTCGTCACCATCAAGGCGTTATGTTAATTTATAATTTTTTTGTTTACTGAGTATTTTATTTTTAAAACCCAGAGTATATTTTAATATAGTGTGCAATAAAACACTTTTATTTTTCAAGTTTATAATTGTTCACATTTGTGTTTATGTTGCAGCAGCACACACAATACAATATAGATTTATGCTTTGTGTAAAGCATCATTAGCCACAAAAGAGCCATACATTTTAATTTTTTTAATAATAATCAGTAAACACACATTTATGTATCGGATTTTCAGGTCATAGATTAAAATGTTTAGAAAACAGATTTATGGACATCATGCTTTATTACACATATATACATAACATGTTAGACATACCAAAATTTACTCAAAGTACACAATATAAACAACTTTTCTCATGGATTTTATTCTCTATTACACATATACTCATATTTTGTTACTAATGAGAATGAGACCCACGTATTATACTTGACAAATTTAGAAAATTAAAAACATGCATTCCTTTGGTAAACAAATTTCCGATATATATAAATGAGGTATTAGTACATATTTCACATACTGTGTTGAATAAACTATGCGTACGCAAAATATGTAAGCTCGCAACCCACGTCAAGGGTCCTCATTATCTTGCGAGTCCCTAAACAAAAAAATGAAAAAAGTTACTAAACTCAAACCATCCAGGTTAGGAAAATATACTGGCAAACACAAAAGTCCATGAATAGAGGACTACTGCTGAAAAGGAAAAGAACCGATAGGGGACATAAAATAATCTGAAAATATTTCCCGCACTCTCAGTCCAGCAGATCCAGATCGTCCAAGTAGTAACGTGTCTCTTGCTGATGGTGTACTGTAGACTTGGGCGTGTTCATCAGGTTTGGCCTCATAGGTGCGTATGTAATTATGCAGCACTACACACGCCTTGATGACCGCATTGACATTTTGTGGTGCCAGCTGTATTGCCGACTGGAAAACACGCCAAATGGCGGAACATGTAGCCCGTACCATGCCAGCAATTGTGGAGGTGCCCATTCGAAAATCAAAATTTAAAGACGAAAAAGAATTTCCAGTCGCCAGATATTTGAAAAGAAAAAAAATATATAATTATACATTTTCATAGCATATGTTTATAAATTAAGCACATTACTTGACATTATTTAATGGAAGTGTGGCTGGTAAGTATAAATGAAACAAGCACATAGTGGTATATTTTAAAGCTATGCTTTAAATTATTAGATAAAACTAAATAAGGAGTAGCATTTAGCTTCATAAAGTTCTAGACAATTAACACATACACACAGGTGAAGTGTCCTCATCATTACAGGCTGCATATGAATCATTAACCCCTGCGGAACTGGATTCTGGTGTGACTAATGTAAGCACACACAGTTTATCACTAAAAATAAACGAGTTTAAATACAGGTCTACTAAATTTACATACTTAGGCATATAAGATGAAAAGTTTAGAAGACATAGGCCATTGACCAAACAACTATGTATTTGAAAACAGGGTGTCATTCAAGTATTAGTCAGAAAATATATAGTTTTACCTTAAAGTAATAATAAGCCGTTCTTCAGGTGTCACACTCCTCCGCATGTTGGTGTCCTGGAAAGTTAAGAAAGGCCTCAACTCCTCCAACAGCAGATCAAACGTAGACACCGACATGCGGCAGTAATTGAAGAACTTTGGAGGGTGCGCACGGAGCTCAGCGTAGAAGCCAACAAAGAGACCTTTGCTGGCCCGCTGCGAAAGTATAGGATGCACCCACATACGCTTCCTCCACGGCTTCTCCTCAATCATTTCTGGCTGCTCTCTAAAACAGCGGGATACCAGCCAGTGCAAAAAGACATGGTCAGTTGATGGCAGGGTGAAAGTGGACATCCTGCAAAGGATAATCCAATAACAAATACACACACCAACCACACAAAAAGCACTCCACAAAAAAATAGAGCTGTCCAACAAAACACTGCATAATGGAGGTATTTATATTGTGTTTGCAGTTACCGGTGAATGTAGTTGATGGATCAGTTTTTTTTTCACGCGCGTGAAAAACGCATGCCATCCGCATGTCACATGAGAGGGAAAAACGCAAGAACACGACGCAATCGCATACTAAACTGACAGCACTCGCATGAAAAATCACACGCTTTTCACTGAACGCACCCTGAACGCATCCGGACTAAATTTGTGATGCCCGTGTGAAAGAGGCCAAAGTAAAAGAGCTCAGGTAATTTTTTACTTTAATCTGTTAGCTATATAAAAGCCTTAGCTCCAAAGAGGAGAATCTGAATGTGCAAAAGCTATGTTGATTCTTGGTTATAGTAATCAACCTTTAACATTTGTTTTCTATGAAAAAAGACTATCGACTGTGCCGTTCAGGTCGGGATGCCATAGAGAGTAAAGACTGGGTATGTATTCAATTTTGGAAAGCAAACAAGATTCATAATTGAGATCACAAGTTTTTCCTCAGGAGTAGCTGAAATACAGAAACCACAGTAATACAACTTGAGCTCCAAAAAATTATTCATGAATGTAATAATCCAAACCTTGGCTGATGTAGCACATTCACACAAATGAGATATAAAGAAGCCTGAAATTTTGGCTAGGAATTCCCAAAGAAATTCAAAATAAACCTAAATATCAGATCAGTCTTTCGGAATTCTGAGATTCCAGATATTATGGACTTGCTAAGAAAACACAGTATGCGATCTCTCACTTTTCTGCAGAAATTAGCTTACTGACAACAATGTAGGTGTTCTTTGAGGCATGTGGGACCTCCTATGAGAGACTGAGTGGTTGGAGAATTTCCTCTTCCTCCCCAAGCTCCCTTCTAAATTTCTCTCTAGGTTGTACAAATTATCGTTGAAATGAGCCCCTTTGGTGCTCTTATATTCTCAGAGCATGGGAGATACAGCTGTCACAGTGTAGGGGGAGGGGAGGAACACCAGAATGACAATAAAAGAAAAATGACCAGGAACTAGGCCTCAAGGCTAGGGAAAGGGAAATTGTGACCACCTAAGGAAAATCTAAACCAAGCCCTGAACTTGGGAATATTCATACACCATGAACCTAGGCCCTAGTAACCCTGAAAAGCCTTAAAAGTAGTAACAGGGTCTGAGACTACTGGTTCCTTCCAAGATGAACGAACCAGCGTCTCCCTGAGGCCTAGTAAACAACGAGCAAATGGGAGCAACAAAATACCAAGAGAAGTATACTTATCCTCAATAAAAAATGGATGAGCTGGAACTCAGATGAGGACCACACACCAGCTCTTCCATCTCCAGACAGAGAATATCAACTGCATGGTATGAAGTGTGAGTCCAGACTAAATAGAGGAGCAGTAATGACCACAAGCTACTCCTGAGACAAGAGGTGTGGTCATTACCAACAACACTGCAACAAGTGAAAACAAATGACTTAACGTGATTACCTAACTTTCAGCCAGTCTCTCAAATGTTCTAACTTCTGCCATTGGAGGGACTGTGACAGTACCCACCTACCCTCTACGGGTGACCTCCGGACACCCAGGACCAACCTTATCCGGATGGGCCGTAGACCGCTGGAACCCACATTCTCTCCTCTGGACCATAACCCTCCCAGTGAACGAGGTACTAAAGAAAAGTCGATTCGCTCATCCCTAAATAAAACTATTTCTGTATAGGATAATGAAGAGAATTCCATTACCCTATACAAATTACAATCTGATGATTCCATGTTGTGGTCCAATTGGGGACCTAATAAAAAGTAAAAAAAAAAGAAAAAAGTAAAAAAAAAAATATAAATACTTAACTCCTTAAGGACACAGCCTTATTTTACTTTAAGGACCAGGCCATTTTTTGCAAATCTGACCAGTGTCACTTTAAGTGGTGATAACTTTAAAACGCTTTGACTTATCCAGGCCATTTTTCGTCACATATTTTACTTTATGACACTGGTAAAATGGAGTAAAAAAAAATCATTTTTATTTATAAAAAAATACTAAATTTGCCAAAATGTTTGAAAAATTGGCAAATTTCCAAGTTTCAATTTCTCTACTTCTATAATACATATTAATACCTACAAAAATAGTTATTACTTTACATTTTCCATATGTTTACTTCATGTTAGGCTCATTTTGGGAAAAAAGGTTTATTTTTGGGGGACATTACAAGTCTTAGAAGTTTAGAAGCAAATCTTGAAATTTCTCAGAAATTTTCAAAAACCAACTTTTTAACCCCTTAAGGACTCAGCCCTATTTCACCTTAAGGACTTGGCCATTTTTTGCAAATCTGACCAGTGTCAATTTAAGTGCTCATAACTTTAAAACGCTTTGACTTACCCAGGCCGTTCTGAGATTGTTTTTTCGTCACATATTGTACTTCATGACACTGCTAAAATTGGGTCAAAAAAGTGAATTTTTTTGCATAAAAAATACAATTTTTACCAAAAATTTAGAAAAATGAGCAAATTTCAAAGTTTCAGTTTCTATACTTCTGTAATACATAGTAATGTGCCACCAACGATATTCAAACTGGGGAGGGGGGGGTCTGCCCCCTGCTGCCTGGCAGCCCTGATCTCTTACAGGAGAATATGATAGTACAATTAACCCCTTTAGGTGCCGCACCTGAAGGGGTTAATTGTGCTATCATATCCCCCTGTAAGAGATCGGGTGGTGCCAGGCAGCAGGGGGCAGTCTTGTACCAAGTTTGCAGTGTATTCTAACCTGAAGCGTCCCCATCACCATGGGAACGCTTCTGTGTTAGAATATACTGTTGGAAATGAGTTTTCACTAAGTGAAAACTTAGATCAGAAAAAGCTTTTATGCAGACGGATCTTCGGATCCGTCTGTATGAAAGCAACCTACGGCCACGGATCACGGACACGGATGCCAATCTTGTGTGCATCCGTGTTCTTTCACGGACCCATTGACTTGAATGGGTCCGTGAACCGTTGGCCGTGAAAAAAATAGGACAGGTCATATTTTTTTCACGGCCAGGAAAAACGGATCACGGATGCGGCTGCCAAACGGTGCATTTTCCGATTTTTCCACGGACCCATTGAAAACGGAAAACGGCACAACGGCCACGGGTGCACACAACGGTCGTGTGCATGAGGCCTTAATGGCAGAGGGAGAAACAATTTTGAAATGTCTATTTTTTGGAAAATTTTCCAATATAATCAATTTTTTCCAGGAGTAAAACAAGGGTTAACTGCCAAACAAAACTCAAAATGGGTTGCCCTGATTCTGTAGTTTGCAAAAAAAAAACATATGTGGTTGTAAACTGCTGTTTGGCCGAACAGGAGCACATAGAAGGAGGGGAACACCATATGGGTTTTGGAAGGCAGATTTTGCAGGACTGGTTTTGTTTATACCATGTCCCATTTCAAGCCCCCTGTTGCACCCCTAGAATAGAAATTTCAAAAAAGTGACTCCATCTAAGAAAGTACACCCCTCAAGGTATTCAAAACTGGGTTTACAAACTTTGTTAACCCTTTAGGTGTTCCACAAGAGTTAATGGCAGATGGAGAAACAATTTTGAAATGTCTATTTTTTGGAAAATTTTCCAATATAATCAATTTTTTCCAGGAGTAAAACAAGGGTTAACTGCCAAACAAAACTCAAAATGGGTTGCCCTGATTCTGTAGTTTGCAGAAACACCCCATATGTGGTTGTAAACTACTGTTTGGCCGAACAGGAGCACATAGAAGGAGGGGAACACCATATGGGTTTTGGAAGGCAGATTTTGCAGGACTGGTTTTGTTTATACCATGTCCCATTTCAAGCCCCCTGTTGCACCCCTAGAATAGAAATGTCAAAAAAGTGACTCCATCTAAGAAAGTACACCCCTCAAGGTATTCAAAACTGGGTTTACAAACTTTGTTAGCCCTTTAGGTGTTCCACAAGAGTTAATGGCAGATGGAGAAACAATTTCGAAATTTCTATTTTTTGGAAAATTTTCCAATATAACCCTTACTTTATTACTGGAAAAAATGAGTTAACAGCCAAACAAAACTCAAAATGAGTTGCCCTGATTCTTTAGTTTGCAGAAACACCCCATATGTGGTCGTAAACTACTGTTTGGCCGAACGGCAGGACATAGAAGAAGGGGAACGTCATATGGTTTTTGGAAGGCAGATTTTGCTGGACTGGTTTATTTACACCATGTACCCTTTCAAGCCCCCTGATGCACCCCTAGAGTAGAAACTCCATAAAAGTGACCCCATCTAGGAAACTACGGGATAAGGGGGTTGTTGTTTTGGGACTATTTTAGGGGTAAATATGATTTTTGGTTGCTCTATATTACTCTTTTTTGAGGCAATGTAACAAAAAAATACCGAATGGACCGGAAACGCAAAAAACCGCAGGTCTGAATTGACCTGCGGTTTTCTGCGATCGCCGATACGGGGGGGTCAAATGACCCCCCCCTGCGTTGTTACGGGATGCCGGCTGAATGATTTCAGCCGGCATCCCGTTCCGATTAACCCCCGCGGCGCCGGAATACCGATTTAAAGTTAGGACGTACCGGTACGCCCTGAGTCCTTAAGGACTCGGGAAATAGGGCGTACCGATACGCCCTGCGTCCTTAAGGGGTTAAGGACCAGTTCTGGTCTGGAGTCACTTTGTGAGGCTTACATAATAGAAACCACCATAAAAAAGACCCCATTCTAGAAACTACACCCCTCAAGGTATTCAAAACTGTTTTACAAACGTTGTTAACCCTTTAGGTGTTCCACAAGAATTAATGGAAAATAGAGATACAAGGCAGGGAGCAGAAGGAAAGGAATGCCATACGGTTTTTGGAAGGCAGATTTTGCTGGACTGTTTTTTTTTGACACCATGTCCCATTTGAAGCCTCCTTGATGCACCCCTAGAGTATAAACTCCATAAAAGTGACCCCATCTAAAAAACTACACCCCTCAAGGTATTCAAAACTGATTTTACAAACGTTGTTAACCCTTTAGGTGTTCCACAAGAATTAATGGGATATAGAGATACAATTTAAAAATTTCACTTTTTGGGCAGATTTTCCATTTTAATATTTTTTTTCAGTTACAAAGCAAGGGTTAACAGCCAAACAAAACTCAATATCTATGGCCCTGATTCTGTAGTTTACAGAAACACCCCATATGTGGTCGTAAACTGCTGTACGAGCACACGGCAAGGTGCAGAAGGAAAGGAATGCCATGCGGTTTTTGGAAGGCAGATTTTGCTGGATTGGTTTTTTGACACCATGTCCCATTTGAAGCCCCCCTGATGCACCCCTAGAGTAGAAACTCAAAAAATTGACCCCATTTTAGAAACTACAGGATAAGGTGGAAGTTTTGTTGGTACTAGTTTAGGGTACATATGATTTTTGGTTGCTCTATATTACACTTTTTGTGAGGCAACGTAACAATAAATAGCTGTTTTGGCACAATTTTTTTAGTTATTTACAACATTCATCTGACAGGTTAGATCATGTGGTATTTTTATATAGCAGGTTGTCACGGACGCGGCGATACCTAATATGTATGCAATTTTTATGTATTTTATTTATGTAAGTTTTACACAATGATTTGTTTTAGTGTCACCATAGTCTGAGAGCCATAGTTTTTTCAGTTTTTGGGCGATTATCTTAGGTAGGGTCTCATTTTTTGAGGGATGAGATGACGGTTTGATTGGCACTATTTTGGGGTACAGATGACTTTTTGATCGCTTGCTATTACACTTTTTGTGATGTAAGATGAAAAAATGGGGTTTTTTTACACCATTTTTATTCTTATTTTTTACAGCGTTTAGCTGAGGGGTTAGGTCATGTGATATTTTTATATAGCCAGTCGATACGGACGCGGCGATACCTAATATGTATATTTTTTATTTATTTATGTAAGTTTTACACAATGATTTCATTTTTTAAACCAAAAAAAATCATGTTTTAGTGTCTCCATAGTCTGAGAGCCATAATCTTTTTCAGTTTTTGGGCGATTATCTTAGGTAGGGTCTCATTTTTTTAGGGATGAGATGACGGTTTGATTGCACTATTTTGGGGTACATATGACTTTTTGATTGCTTGCTATTACACTTTTTGTGATGTAAGGCAACAAAAAATGGCTTTTTTTACACAGTTTTTATTCTTATTTTATTACGGTGTTCATCTGAGGGGTTACGTCATGTGATATTTTTATAGAGCAGGTTATTACGGACTCGGCATATGACTTTTTGATCGCTTGCTATTACACTTTTTGTGATGTAAGATGACAAAAAATTGCTTTTTTTAAACCGTTTTTGTTTTTATTTTTTCACGGTGTTTACCTGAGGGGTTATCTCATGTGATATTTTTATAGAGCTGGTCGATACGGACGCGGCGATAACTAATATGTATACTTTTTTTATTTATGTAAGTTTTACACAATAATTTCATTTTTTAAACAAAAAAAATCATATTTTAGTGTCTCCATAGTCTCCATAGTTATGTAAGTTTTACACAATAATATCATTTTTGAAACAACAAAAATATCATGTTTAGTGTCTCCATAGTCTGAGAGACACAGTTTTTACAGTTTTTGAGGGATTATCTTAGATAGGGTCTCATTTTTTGCGGGATGAGATGACGGTTTGATTGGCACTATTTTGGGGTGCGTATGACTTTTTGATTGTTTGCTATTACACTTTTTGTGATGTAAGATGACAAAAAATGGCTTTTTTTAAACCGTTTTTGTTTTTATTTTTCTACTAATATGTATACTTTTTTAAATTTACTTTATAAGAGCTTTTAAATACAAAAAAAAATGTTTTAGTGTCTCCATATCCTGAGCCATATTTTTTTTATTTTTTGGGCGATTGTCTTAGGTAGGGGCTCATTTTTTGCGGGATGGGGTTACGGTTAGATTGGTACTATTTTGGTGGGCAAACGCCTTTTTGATCGCTTACTGTTGTACTTTTTGTGAAAAAAACAAAAAAATTGTTTATTTAGCAGTTTTTATTTTTTACGGTGTTCAAAAGGGGTTGGGTAATGTAATATGTTTATAGAGCCGTTCGATACGGACGCGGCGATACCTCCTATGTCTACTTTTTTTCCTATTATTTACCTATTTTTTTACTTTATTTGGGGAAAATTACGGTTTTTTTTTATTTTTACTTGTAACTTTTAATTTTTTGGGGGGAAAACTAAATTTTTTCACCTTTTTCTTTACTTTCTTTTTTGTCCCACTTTGGGACTACAACTTTTGGGGGTCTAATCCCTTTTAAAATAATCCCTTTTAAGCGCCTCCGGACCGCCTAACGCAGATGTGCGTTCCGGAGGCGGCAGCTCGGGCCGGCATTTCGTACAGGAGTATTTCGTCAGCAACCTGCCAGCCAATGATCGTGGCTGGCAGGTTGCTGATTTTTAAAAAATCCAATCAAAGTGCCAGATAGCAGATCATATTTGTAAATATGATCTGTTATATGGCTGCCTGCTCCTCTGCTGGTTCTTTTCGTCGGTTGGATCCAGCAGAGGAGCAGGCTTCACAGTGAGTACACCAAACATCACACTTTAGCCCCAGATCACCCCCCTGCACCCCAATTAACCCTTTGATCACCCCTTTGATCGCCCCTGTCAATCACAAGTGAAAGGAAAAAAGTGATCAGTGCAAACTGTCACTTTTTTTTTTCACTGTTATTGACTGTTAGGTTTCAGTATAGTTTAGGCCCCTTGGTTAGGTAGTTTAGGGATCAGTTAGCGCCCAGCCCACCGCACCGCAGTCCGTTATTCGCTGATTAGCGTATCGCTAATCAGCATTTGTACTTTTATAGTATCTGGAAGTGATCAAAACTGATCACGGTCAGATCTATAATTGTATTAGTGTCACTTTAGTTCGCCCTCCACCCAAAACGCAGTGTTTGCCCGATCAGGCCTGATCGGTCGCCCACACGTGCGTTCGCCCACGCCCGCCCCACCGCAGTGACAAAAAAATTATTATTTTTTGATCACTGCACATTCACTTTACACGCGCTGCGGCGATAAAAAAATCAGTTTTGATATTTTTTATCAACCGCAGCGGCCTCCGGTACTTCGCTAGCCTCCCCTTTGTAAGACAGGCTTGCTTTTTTTTTCTTGGGTAGTCTCAGGGAATACCCCTAAATTTAGTTGCCCACATGTCAAACAGGGGGTATTCCTCTGAAGAGGCCTACAGGCTTCTGACCCAGTCGGATGAGGAGTGGGAACCCTCATCTGATGAATCCAGCGGGTCAGAATACGAACCTGTAGAAAGCAGTGGCTCTCTGACCCAAAGTTCGGACGAGGAGGCTGAGGTCCCTGATACCACCAGGCGTACCCGGCCCCGTGTCGCTAGACCGCAGGTTGCGCAGGATCCGCTTCAAGAGCAGCAGAGTGGGGCTGGTGCTGTCGGATTACGTGGTGAGGCATACACCAGCAGCCCAGCCCTCCCTGGACCTAGTACCAGCACTGCCGTAGAACATGGTGAAGTAGCGAGCACCAGAAGGGCAGTTGAAGCTGGTACGGTGGCACGTGCAGTAGTGACCCCGTCGCAGCCACCGCAAAAACGTGCCCGTAGAGCCCCTAGAATCCCAGAGGTGCTGGCAAACCCTGATTGGCAGTCCCCAACTTCCGCCGCACCTGTAGTTTTCCCTTTCACCGCCCAGTCTGGAGTTCGGGTTGAGACAGCTCAGATCGGTTCGGCCCTGGGATTTTTTGAGCTGTTCTTGACTGCGGAGCTTTTAGACTTAGTTGTGGCAGAAACAAACCGGTATGCCACACAATTTATAACCGCTAACCCGGGAAGCTTTTATGCCCAGCCTTTCCGAGTTCCAAGTTTCCGAACTTAAAACTTTTCTGGGCCTCCTCCTCAACATGGGCCTGACAAAAAAGCATGAATTGCGGTCATATTGGTCCACGAACCCGATTCATCACATGCCCATGTTCTCTGCTGCTATGTCCAGGGCACGTTTTGAGGCCATCCTGCGTTTCCTGCACTTTAGTGACAACACCGCCTCCCGTCCCAGAGGCCACCCTGCTTTTGACCGGCTCCACAAAATTCGGCCCCTCATAGACCATTTCAACCTGAAATTTGCAGATTTGTATACCCCAGAGCAAAACATCTGCGTAGACGAGTCCCTAATACATTTTACCGGGCGCCTTGGCTTCAAACAATACATCCCAAGCAAGCGCGCCCGGTATGGGGTCAAATTGTATAAGCTCTGTGAAAGGGCCACAGGCTATACCCACAAATTTCGGATCTATGAGGGAAAAGATCAGACCCTGGAGCCGGTCGGTTGCCCTGACTACCTGGGGAGCAGTGGGAAGACAGTTTGGGACTTGGTGTCACCCTTATTCGGCAAGGGGTACCATCTTTATGTGGACAATTTTTACACAAGTGTGGCCCTCTTTAGGCATTTGTTTCTAGAACGGATTGGCGCCAGTGGTACCGCGCGAACTAGTCACGCGGGCTTCCCCCAACGGCTCGTTACCACCCGTCTGTGTAACGAAGAACTGCTCGCGGTGAAATGGAGAGACAAGCGTGACGTTTACATGCTCTCCTCCATTCACGCAGACACGACAATACAAATTGAGCGAGCAACCCGTGTCATTGAAAAGCCCCTCTCAGTCCACGACTATAACCTCCACATGGGAGGGGTGGACTTCAATGACCAGATGTTGTCTCCATATTTAGTTTCCCGCAGAACCAGACGCTGGTATAAGAAGGTGTCTGTATATTTGATTCAATTGGCTCTGTATAATAGTTTTGTTCTCTACAGTAAGGCTGGGAGAACTGGATCCTTCCTCAAATTTCAGGAAGAGATCATCGAGAGCCTCCTGTACCCAGGAGATTCCGTGGCCCCATCCACCAGTGTAGTTAGCCGTCTACACGAGCGACATTTCCCCAATGTCGTTCCTGGTACCTCAACCCAACCGTCACCCCGAAAAAGATGTTGTGTCTGTAGCAGGAGTGGAATAAGGCGTGACACCCGCTATTTCTGTCCTGACTGTCCTGACCACCCTGCCCTATGCTTTGGAGAGTGTTTTCGGAAGTACCACACACAGGTACACCTAGCATAGGGATCATCTCACCAGGACAGGCACACAGGGCTATTAGGGCCCATTCACTCATACAGCTGCTGCAAACGTCTCCTTTCACATGGGACAAAGTGCATAACGCACTTCGCCACATCTTTGGGCGATTTGCGCTTTGCACATTGACCCATGGGGAAGGAGAGGTTTGTTCTATAAAGGTAAAAAAAAAAAAAAAAAAAAAAAAAAAAACACCAGTAAGCAAACAGGTTAATGTTCAGTTAAAAAAGTTAAAGTTTATATGTTATGTTGAAAAGTTAATAAAATTATTGCGTTGCGGCCTGGTTTTTTCTTTTTCTTTTTTTTTGTTTTTTTACCTTCCAGGTGGACCAACCGATCGACTAGCTGCAGCACCGATGTGCATTCTGACAGAAGCATTGCGCTGCTGTCAGATTACACGCAAGTCGGTGTATGCGGCGCTGCAAGACGAGATTTCTACTCTGCAGTAACAGATACGTTTGCCGAAGCATACGAGCTGAGGAGGAGGCGGCGTTCCTATGCTTTGGCAAACACTTTGTATGTATATATATATAAAAAAAAAATCCCGGCAATGATTTATTCATCCACATCGATTGATGTGAATGGAGAAATCTGGTTTGCCAGGGCATACGAGCTAAGTGGGTATGGATGTAGGGCGGAGCTCCTATGTCCTGGCAGACGCCTTTCCCCTCCTTTTTTTTTTTTTGGCAGAGATTTTTTCATCCACATTGATCGACGCGAATGAAGAAATCTGTGCCGTTCATTTTTTTCTTTCAGCCCAGAGGTTGAACGGAAAAAAAAATCACATTACCTGTATGCTCAATATAAGGAGAATAGCAGAAACTCCTAATGCTGGCCATACATGTAATGATTGCGGAGACCCTCAAATGCCAGGGCAGTACAAACACCCCACAACTGACCCCATTTTGGAAAGAAGACACCCCAAGGTATTCGCTGAGGGGCATATTGAGTCCATGAAAGATTAAAATTTTTGTCCCAAGTTAGCGGAAAGTGAGACTTTGTGAGAAAAAAAAAATAAAAAAATCAATTTCCGCTAACTTATGCGAAAAAAATTTTTTCGATGAACTCGCCATGCCCCTCATTGAATACCTTGGGGTGTCTTCTTTCCAAAGTGATGTCACATGTGGGGTATTTATACTGCCCTGGCTTTTTAGGGGCCCTAAAGTCTGGGATCCAAATGTCTAAAAATGCCCTCCTAAAAGGAATTTGGGCTGCTTTGCGCCCCTAGGCTGCAAAAAAGTGTCACACATCTGGTATCGCCGTACTCAGGAGAAGTTGGGGAATGTGTTTTGGGGTGTCATTTTACATATACCCATGCTGGGTGAGATAAATATCTTGGTCAAATGCCAACTTTGTATAAAAAAAATTGGAAAAGTTTTCTTTTGCCAAGACATTTCTCTCACCCAGCATGGGTATATGTAAAATGACACCCCAAAACACATTCCCCAACTTCTCCTGAGTACGGCGATACCAGATGTGTGACACTTTTTTGCAGCCTAGGTGGGCAAAGGGACCCACATTCCAAAGTGCACCTTTCGGATTTCACCGGTCATTTTTTACAGATTTTGATTGCAAACTACTTCTCACACATATGGGCCCCTAAATTGCCAGGGCAGTATAACTACGCCACAAGTGACCCCATTTTGGAAAGAAGACACCCCAAGGTATTCCGTGAGGGGCATGGCGAGTTCCTAGAATTTTTTATTTTTTGTCGCAAGTTAGTGGAATATGAGACTTTGTAAGGAAAAAAGAGAGAAAAAAAACCCCATCATTTTCCGCTAACTTGTGACAAAAAAATATAAATTCTAGGAACTCGCTGTGCCCCTCACGGCATACTTTGGGGTGTCTTCTTTCCAAAATGGGGTCACTTGTGGGGTAGTTATACTGCCCTGGCAATTTAGGGGCCCAAATGTGTGAGAAGAACTTTGCAATCAAAATGTGTAAAAAATGGCCTGCGAAATCCGAAAGGTGCACTTTGGAATATGTGCCCCTTTGCCCACCTTGGCAGCAAAAAAGTGTCACACATGTGGTATCGCCGTACTCAGGAGAAGTTGGGGAATGTGTTTTGGGGTGTCATTTTACATATACCCATGCTGGGTGAGAAAAATATATTAGTCAAATGCCAACTTTGTATAAAAAAATGGTAAAAGTTGTCTTTTGCCAAGATATTTCTCTCACCCAGCATGGGTATATGTAAAATGACACCCCAAAACACATTCCCCAACTTCTCCTGAGTACGGCGATACCAGATGTGTGACACTTTTTTGCTGCCAAGGTGGGCAAAGGGGCACATATTCCAAAGTGTACCTTTCGGATTTCGCAGGCCATTTTTTACAGATTTTGATTGCAAAGTACTTCTCACACATATGGGCCCCTAAATTGCCAGGGCAGTATAACTACGCCACAAGTGACCCCATTTTGGAAAGAAGACACCCCAAGGTATTCTGTGAGGGGCATGGTGAGTTCCTAGAATTTTTAATTTTTTGTCGCAAGTTAGTGGAATATGAGACTTTGTAAGAAAAAAATAAAATAAAAAAATCATCATCATTTTCCGGTAACTTGTGACAAAAAATAAAAAGTTCTATGAACTCACTATGCCCATCAGCGAATACCTTAGGGTGTCTACTTTCCGAAATGGGGTCATTTATGGGGTTTTTCTACTGTTTGGGCATTGTAGAACCTCAGGAATCATGACAGGTGCTCAGAAAGTCAGAGCTGTTTCAAAAAGCGGAAATTCACATTTTTGTACCAAAGTGTGTAAATGCTATAACTTTTACCCAAACCATTTTTTTTTTGCCCAAACATTTTTTTTTTATCAAAGACATGTAGAACAATAAATTTGGCGAAAAATTTATATATGGATGTCGTTTTTTTTGCAAAATTTTACAGCTGAAAGTGAAAAATGTCATTTTTTTGCAAAAAAATCGTTACATTTTGATTAATAACAAAAAAAGTAAAAATGCCAGCAGCAATGAAATACCACCAAATGAAAGCTCTATTAGTGAGAAGAAAAGGAGGTAAAATTCATTTGTATGGTAAGTTGCATGACCGAGCGATAAACAGTGAAAGTAGTGTAGTGCCGAAGTGTAAAAAGTGCTCTGGTCATGAAGGGGGTTTCACCTAGCGGGGCTGAAGTGGTTAAAATGCATTCCAATACTTCTGTATTGGAATGCATTGGCTGTATGTGTAATACTGTGTGTACAGGTCCTTCTAAAAAAATTAGCATATTGTGATAAAGTTCATTATTTTCTGTAATGTACTGATAAACATTAGACTTTCATATATTTTAGATTCATTACACACCAACTGAAGTAGTTCAAGCCTTTTATTGTTTTAATATTGATGATTTTGGCATACAGCTCATGAAAACCCAAAATTCCTATCTAAAAAAATTAGCATATCATGAAAAGGTTCTCTAAACGAGCTATTAACCTAATCATCTGAATCAACTAATTAACTCTAAACACCTGCAAAAGATTCCTGAGGCTTTTAAAAACTCCCAGCCTGGTTCATTACTCAAAACCGCAATCATGGGTAAGACTGCCGACCTGACTGCTGTCCAGAAGGCCATCATTGACACCCTCAAGCAAGAGGGTAAGACACAGAAAGAAATTTCTGAACGACTAGGCTGTTCCCAGAGTGCTGTATCAAGGCACCTCAGTGGGAAGTCTGTGGGAAGGAAAAAGTGTGGCAGAAAACGCTGCACAACGAGAAGAGGTGACCGAACCCTGAGGAAGATTGTGGAGAAGGACCGATTCCAGACCTTGGGGGACCTGCGGAAGCAGTGGACTGAGTCTGGAGTAGAAACATCCAGAGCCACCGTGTACAGGCGTGTGCAGGAAATGTGCTACAGGTGCCACATTCCCCAGGACAAGCCACTTTTGAACCAGAAACAGCGGCAGAAGCGCCTGACCTGGGCTACAGAGAAGCAGCACTGGACTGTTGCATGTCATTCGGAAATCAAGGTGCCAGAGTCTGGAGGAATACTGGGGAGAGGGAAATGCCAAAATGCCTGAAGTCCAGTGTCAAGTACCCACAGTCGGTGATGGTCTGGGGTGCCATGTCAGCTGCTGGTGTTGGTCCACTGTGTTTTATCAAGGGCAGGGACAATGCAGCTAGCTATCAGGAGATTTTGGAGCACTTCATGCTTCCATCTGCTGAAAAGCTTTATGGAGATGAAGATTTCATTTTTCAGCACGACATGGCACCTGCTCACAGTGCCAAAACCACTGTTAAATGGTTTACTGACCATGGTATTACTGTGCTCAATTGGCCTGCCAACTCTCCTGACCTGAACCCCATAGAGAATCTGTGGGATATTGGGAAGAGAAAGTTGAGAGACGCAAGACCCAACACTCTGGATGAGCTTAAGGCCGCTATCGAAGCATCCTGGGCCTCCATAACACCTCAGCAGTGCCACAGGCTGATTGCCTCCATGCCACGCCGCATTGAAGCAGTCATTTCTGCAAAAGGATTCCCGACCAAGTATTGAGTGCATAACTGAACATAATTATTTGAAGGTTGACTTTTTTGTATTAAAAACACTTTTCTTTTATTGGTCGGATGAAATATGCTAATTTTTTTAGATAGGAATTTTGGGTTTTCATGAGTTGTATGCCAAAATCATCAATATTAAAACAATAAAAGGCTTGAACTACTTCAGTTGGTGTGTAATGAATCTAAAATATATGAAAGTCTAATGTTTATCAGTACATTACAGAAAATAATGAACTTTATCACAATATGCAAATTTTTTTAGAAGGACCTGTATTACTCATACAGCTTCCGGCCTGTGAGAGCTCACAGGCTCGTCACCGGAAGGCAGCCCTGATGCCTAAGGAAGGCATCGCGCTGCCTTCCATGCCATCGGGTCCCCCCTACAGCCGTATAGGGACCCGATGGCGCCACCTCCCGCCGCATAAGGTAAAACCGCAAACCGCAGGTCTGAATTGACCTGCGGTTTGCGGAAATTGCCAACACGGAGGGGGGTCACGGGATCCCCCTAGCATTTAGCTAAGGTGTCTCCTCAATGATTTGAGGAGGCACCTTGTTCCGATCACCGCCCGCCGAGCGGCGGTGATCGGAAATACACAGGGCATACAGGTACGCCATTTGTCCTTATGTACCAGGAAATCAGGGCGTACCTGTACGCCCTGTGTTCGCAACAGGTTAAACAATAAAAAAATAATAATCATAGGCATCTCACCATGAGAGAGTGCCCGTACTTATCAAATAAAAAAACTTATCCCATGCAGTGTATAGTAAATTGAAAAATGTTGATAATACCCCAAAGTATTATCAAAAACTATAGATGGTCCCACAAAAAATTTGTTCTGAGAGTCAAAATATTGCGTTGAAAAGAAAAAAAAAAATGCAATTTTTTTTTTTTAAACTACACATATGTGGTATCAGTGTAATCATAATGACCTGGAAAATGAAGAGCACAAGTCAGTTATACCGCAAAGTGAACATAGTAAAAACAAAGCCCTTAAAACTGCCTTTTTATTTTCAAATTCCACCTTATTTGGAATTTTTGTCCTGCTTTCCACTACTTTGTATGCCAAATTAAATGGTGGAATTATAAACCACAAAAAAAGCCCCCATAAGGCTATGTGAAAAGAAGAAAAATTAAAAAGTTATGGCAGTAAGCGAAAAATGAAAATGTAAATCATACATAATCTAGTACTTGACAACCTCTTAGAACCAGCCCTGTACCTCAAGTGGATCCAGAGATCTCCCCATTCATTGCTCAAATTGTTCTGCTACATTTATTTCAAGCTGGCAGCTTAGGGGATGTGTCCTTTCTCAGAGGGTGTGTCCTTTCTGCTGAAGCTGGTGGCAGTTGCAAGGATAAAACTGAGCATGTGCTTTCATCTCAGTGAGCAGGACAGAGAAATTAGAATAAGAACAAACAGCAGGTGGCGCTATATAGATACATTTTATTGAATAACTCAGGATGTACAAAACATTTTTAATTACATGCAATTAAAAAATAATTCAGATCCAGGTGCTGGTTTGAAAACTGTAGAATATTATTCATGGGAGAACCCCTTTAAAAAAAAGCATATGTGGATACACACCTCCCAGACATAAAAAAGGGCACTCTGAGTAGATGTTGGGTAATGGGGACCTATCTATTCGTCATACGCAGCTGGAGCTTGATGCCTGGCAATACTGAGTGCACTCTTTCAGAACATGTTAAGATTTGCTGTATTACTTGTCTTGAAGCAATGGAATATCCATCAAATACTGCAACTATTTTTACATAGGAAGATGACAGGATGCTCCTTTAACATTTAATGGGCATGAAATTGCTATCACTTGATAAAAACAAAACATTATGTGCAACTGTACATGATGACATGCCATTTATTCTTCAGCTAAACCAGTTAACAAGTCTTAGCCAAGACATCACGAGGAACGTTCCAAAGACATATGCCACCTTATATTAGAAAGTGAAGAATGGGACTTCCTCCCTGTCAGCAGAATGAAGCAGGCGTAGATCAGTCCCTGTACATCATGTGTGGACTGTCACAGCTTTCACTGCAATCATGAAAGATTAATGGACTGCGCCAGAATAAAAAGAATACTGTCTGTATTAAAAATGTAAGCATGCCAAGATCTCTAACATAAACTACAAATGGGACTTCCAGTGGCATTTATTTTAAAGAATATTAAAGGATTATCCCATAAATAATGTAAAAAATGAAAATTATGTAGTATGGCAATCTCTTTTAATAAAACTTAGAACCAGCCCTGTACATCACATGAATCCAGAGATCTCCCCATTCATTGCTGCAACTGCTCTTCAAGATTTATTTCAAGCTGGCAGCTCAGGGGGCATGTACTTTCTGCTGCAGCTGGTGGCAGTTAAAGGATGGAACTGAGCATGTATGTCAACTTCAGTGAGCTGGACAGAGAATTTAGAAAAAGGGCCAACAGCAGGTGGCACCATACAGATAAATTTCAGTGAATAACTCAGTGGCTGTACAACATTTTTAATTACATGCAATTACAGAAGGATTCAGATCCAGGTGCTGGCTTCAAAAATGTAGATTTTTAATCAGGGTCGAATTGTTTTCTAGAATGATGCACAGCAGTTTTGGTATAGTCAAATAACAAATAAGGCCTCTTGCACACGAATGTCGCGTGTTTTGCAGTCCACAAAACACGGATGCCACCCGTGTGCCCTCCGCAATTTGCGTAACGGAACAGACGGCCCATTAGGCCTCTTTCACACGGGCGTTGCGTGTGAGGGCCGGACAAGATGCTAGTGCGTTGCGGGAAAATGCGTGATTTCTTCTTGCAAAGCGTTTTAATGCGTTTTGCATGCGTGTGAGATCGGCATGTTTGGTACCCGGACTTCTTCACAGAAGTTCGGGTTTGGGTTAGGTGTTCTGTAGATTTTATTATTTTCCCTTATAACATGGTTATAAGGGAAAATAATAGCATTCTTAATACAAAATGGTAAGTAAATTAGGGATGGAGGGGTTAAAAAAATAAATTAATTAAACTCACCTCATCCACTTGTTCGCGCAGCTCAGCTTGTCTTCTTTCTTCTTCTTTGGGGACCTGGGAGAAAAGGACCTTTGGTGACGTCACTGCGCTCATCACATGGTCCATCACCATGGGATGGGCCATGTGATGGCTCCGGCGCTCATCACATGGTCCATCACATGGTCCATCATCATGGTGAAAACTCGCTCGTGTGAAAGGTGTCCGCAAAACAGACAAGAATAGGACATGATCTAAAATTTTTGCGGGGCCACGGAACAGAGTAACGGATGATCACAGCAGACGGAGTGCTGTCCACAACTTTTGTGGCCCCATTAACCCCATAAGGACACAGGGCGTACAGGTACGCCCTTGTGCCCTGGTACTTAAGGACACAGGGCGTACATGTACGCTCTGTGTATTTCCGATCACTGCCGTGCGGCTGGCAGTGATCGGAACCAGGTGCCTGCTCAAATGATTGAGCAGGCACCTAGGCTAAATGCGCGGGGAGGTCCCGTGCCCCCCCAATGTTGGCGATCGCGGCAAACCGCAGGTCAATTCAGACCTGCGGTTTGCTGCGATTTCTGCAGTTTCTGATCCCCGCGGTCCCTGACCGCGGGGATCAGAAACTTTAGGATTCAAAAAATGTTCCAATATCCCTCCCCCCTGCACCCCTGAGTTATTTGAGCCCGGTGGGAGGTGCAGCGGGAGGGTTGCGGGCGGTGCGGGAGGCGGGCGGTGCGGCAGGCGGGATCGCGATCCCCCGCCCGCCTCCCATTGCATAATCGTTGGCGTCTAGTGGGTATACCAGGGTGCCAGCACATTGCTGGCACCCTGGTATAAACGGCTGACATCGGTGATGCGATGTCAGCCGTTTAATCCTTTCCATACAGCGGTCCGTACGGACCGCTGTATGGAAAAGGTTAACAGCTCAGGGAGCTCCCTCCCTCTCCCATCGGGGGGCTGCTGTGCCTTTGCAGCCCCTCAAATGGAGAGGGAGAGAGCTCCCAGGCAGCCCCCCGAAGCCCCGTCCTTACCCTTCCCCGTCTGCGCAGTTCTGGCCACTACTGAGCGGACGGGGAAGGTTCCCATGGCAACAGGACGCCTTCTCTGTACTGAAGGCATAGATCTGTTCAGACAAAGTGTAAGTAAAATACAGTACAGTACAATATATATTGTACTGTACTGTATTATGCAGACATCAGACCCACTGGATCTTCAAGAACCAAGTGGGTCTGGGTCAAAAATAAAGTAAAAAAATAAAAAAACACATTTATCACTGATTAAAAATGAAAAAAATAAAATTCCCTACACATGTTTGGTATCGCCGCGTCCGTAACGACCTGATCTATAAAATGGTCATGTTACTTTACCCGAACGGTGAACGCCATAAAAATCAAAAACTATGATGAAATTGAAATTTTGCCCACCTTACTTCCCAAAAAAGGTAATAAAAGTGATCAAAAAAGTCGCATGTATGCCAAAATTGTAACAATCAAACCGCTATCTCATCCCGCAAAAATCATACCCTACCCAAGATAATCGCCCAAAAACTGAAAAAACTATGGCTCTTAGACTATGGAAACACTAAAACATGATTTTTTTTGTTTCAAAAATGAAATCATTGTGTAAAACTTACATAAATAAAAAAAAGTATACATATTAGGTATCGCCGCGTCCGTATTGACCGGCTCTATAAAAATATCACATGACCTAACCCCTGAGGTGACCACCGTAAAAAAATAAAAATAAAAACGGTGTAAAAAAAGCAATTTTTTGTAATCTTCCGTCACAAAAAGTGTAATAGCAAGCAATCAAAAAGTCATGTGCACCCCAAAATAGTGCCAATCAAACCGTCATCTCATCCCACAAAAAATGAGACCCTACTTAAGATAATCGCCCAAAAATTGAAAAAACTATGTCTCTTAGACTATGAAGACACTAAAACATTTTTTTTTTGTTTTAAAAATGAAATCATCGTGTAAAACTTACATAAATAAAAAAATTGTATACATATTAGGTATCGCCGCGTCCGTGACAACCTGCTCTATAAAATTACCACATGACCTAACCTGTCAGATGAATGGTGTAAATAACAAAAAAAAAAAAACTGTGCCAAAAAAAGCAATTTCTTGTTACCTTGCCGCACAAAAAGTGTAATATAGAGCAACCAAAAATTATATGTACCCTAAACTAGTACCAACAAAACTGCCACCCTATCCCGTAGTTTCTAAAATGGGGTCACTTTTTTGAGTTTCTACTCTAGGGGTGCATCAGGGGGGCTTCAAATGGGACATGGTGTCAAAAAACCAGTCCAGCAAAATCTGCCTTCCAAAAACCGCATGGCATTCCTTTCCTTCTGCGCCTTGCCGTGTGCCCGTACAGCAGTTTACGACCACATATGGGGTGTTTCTGTAAACTACAGAATCAGGGCCATAAATAATGAGTTTTGTTTGGCTGTTAACCCTTGCTTTGTAACTGGAAAAAAAATATTAAAATGGAAAATCTGCCAAAAAAGTGAAATTTTTAAATTGTATCTCTATTTTCCATTAAATCTTGTGCAACACCTAAAGGGTTAACAAAGTTTGTAAAATCAGTTTTGTATACCTTGAGGGGTTTAGTTTCTTAGATGGAGTCACTTTTATGGAGTTTCTACTCTAGGGGTACATCAGGGGGCTTCAAAAGGAACATGGTGTAAAAAAAAACAGTCCAGCAAAATATGCCTTCCAAAAACCGTATGGCATTCCTTTCCTTCTGCGCCCTGCCGTGTGCCCGTACAGCAGTTTATGACCACATATGGGGTGTTTCTGTAAACGGCAGAATCAGGGCCATAAATAATGAGTTTTGTTTGGCTGTTAACCCTTGCTTTGTAACTGGAAAAAAAATATTAAAATGGAAAATCTGCCAAAAAAGTGAAATTTTGAAATTGTATCTCTATTTTCCATTAAATCTTGTGCAACACCTAAAGGGTTAACAAAGTTTGTAAAATCAGTTTTGTATACCTTGAGGGGTGTAGTTTCTTAGATGGAGTCACTTTTATGGAGTTTCTACTCTAGGGGTGCATCAGGGGGCTTCAAAAGGGACATGGTGTCAAAAAAAAACAGTCAAGCAAAATCTGCCTTCCAAAAACCGTATGGCATTCCTTTCCTTCTGCGCCCTGCCGTGTGCCCGTACAGCAGTTTATGACCACATATGGGGTGTTTCTGTAAACTACAGAATCAGGGCCATAAATAATGAGTTTTGTTTGGCTGTTAACCCTTCCTTTGTAACTGGAAAAAAAATATTAAAATGGAAAATCTGCCAAAAAAGTGAAATTTAGAAATTGTATCTCTATTTTCCATTAAATCTTGTGCAACACCTAAAGGGTTAACAAAGTTTGTAAAATCAGTTTTGTATACCTTGAGGGGTGCAGTTTCTTAGATGGGGTCACTTTTATGGAGTTTCTACTCTAGGGGTGCATCAGGGGGGCTTCAAATGGGACATGGTGTCAAAAAACCAGTCCAGCAAAACCTGCCTTCCAAAAACCAAACGGCGCACCTTTCACTCTACGCCCCGCTGCGTGGCCGTACAGCAGTTTACGGCCACATATGGGGTGTTTCTGTAAACGGCAGAGTCAGGGCAAAAGATACAGTCTTGTTTGGCTGTTAACCCTTGCTTTGTTAGTGGGAAAAATGGGTTAAAATTGAAAATTAGGCAAAAAAATGAAATTCTCAAATTTCATCCCCATTTGCCAATAACTCTTGTGCAACACCTAAAGGGTTAACAAAGTTTGTAAAAATCAGTTTTGAATACCTTGAGGGGTGTAGTTTATAGAATGGGGTCATTTTTGGGTGGTTTCTATTATGTAAGCCTCGCAAAGTGACTTCAGAGCTGTAGTGGTCCCTAAAAATTGGGTTTTTGTAAATTTCTGAAAAATTTCAAGATTTGCTTCTAAACTTCTAAGCCTTGTAACATCCCCAAAAAATAAAATATCATTCCCAAAATAATTCAAACATGAAGTAGACATATGGGGAATGTAAAGTCATCACAATTTTTAGAGGTATTACTATGTATTACAGAAGTAGAGAAACTGAAATAGACCCTATTGGCAGGTTATTATCTACAAAGGATACTCCAAATGTGTTTTTTCTCCTCGACCTTTGGGGCCCACTATGGTATCTGACCCTGGGCCCACGAGAGGATCTTCTGGTACTCTGGTGGGCCTGTCTGACACTGATCAGGGGTGCAGAAAGCTGGACCCCCACGATCTGATGTTGTAATACTGGAAAACCCCTTTCATGCCTCCAGACCCCTCTTTCCTCATTGTAAATGCATTGTAACTTCCTCAATCTGAGCAAGCATGTGTATAGAAGGCAATTTCTATGCCTTTCATTATGTTTTAATGCTCGGTGAACTTTTTCCAGCTCCACAACATGCATTTCATCCATCTATGAAGCAGTGTCCAGAATTAAACTGAATATTCTAGATCAGCACTAACACTCTACAACCCCTATATCACAAGACCTAATTCTCAGAAAGACCTTTATTCACAATAATTGTATTGAAAAGTATAAAATAATAAGTCCAGAAAATACAAATCTTGATACTGAGGAATATAACCTTAAAGGTGCAACCAAATGGGACGGTTGTCATCATGGATTTGCATGGAGTAAGTCCCCAGCGATTTGCAGTACCAGCAAAATGGATATAAATTGACCTGCTGTGCGGATTTAAAATCTTCAGCAGGTCAATATTTGGTGCAGATTTCCCCATGTGAAGGGTGAAATCCATGAAAAATCTACAGGAAAATTCACAACAAACCCTCAGTGAAAATTCCACTTCGGAAATATGGCTAAATTCCACTTGGCGTGGCCAGACGTTTAAAGGGGTTGTCCAGGTTCAGAGATGAACCAGGACATATCCTTATTTTCACTGAGGTAGCCCCCCTGATATGAGCATCGGAGCATTTCATCCCCTGTAAACTGTAAACCGCCCATCAGTGTCGGTGACGTCAGAGGGAACACTGCTAGGTGGAAGAATCCACCTAGCAATGTAAAAATATAAGCAAACAGCCCTCGCCCTGCACAAGGAAGAGCATCGGAGCTTTGAACCCGGACAAGCCCTTTAAGGAGTTGTCCAGCATTACAGAAGCATAGCTGCTTCCTTCTAAAACCTTCAGAACACCTCTCCACAGGTTGAGTGTTGTATTTCAGCTCAACTCCAATCATTTCAATGGAACTGATCTGCAACATCAGACACAGCCAAGAACAGGTGTTGAGGGTGCTGTCCAAGAACAGCTGTGGTGGGTGCTGTCCAAGAACAGGTGTGGTGGGTGCTGTCCAAGAACAGGTGTGGTGGGTGCTGTCCAAGAACAGGTGTGGTGGGTGCTGTTTCTGGAAGAAAGCAGCTATATTTTTCCATATCTGATTTTGTAACCTTTAAATAGTTGACATGTTGTTTAATGCTGAGCCATTGTACCTGTGCAGAAAGAACCCAGCAATTAGTCTGCTAAATAAAGTTTATCATGATTATGTTTTCATTATGCAGAGATGCTTTGTACTGCTGAGCACAAAAATTAAGGGCTATCTCATGATCAGTATTCTTAGTCAATTCAATTATGTCCATTTTTTGGCTGGTAAGTTGATGCAGTCTCCTAGCCTGCATACATAATTTTAAAATGCTCTCTTGGTAGTTTCTTATTCTTTGTTGTAATTAGAATGGAGGTCATTTTTGTTGGTTAGTAGGGATAATCGCTAAGACCCCTTTACAGGGGTGTTACTAAATAGGCAGTGCCCCAGAGGACTACCACAAAACTTCAAAGGGTCAATTATTGATTTAACATTGCTGAGTTAAATCTTGTGATTTGTGCACTGTCTATACCTAATAGCAATGCATGGGCAATGTATAGTTAACACCGGCAGATTTGGATACCAAGGTGATGAACTTAGCCTGCCCCCTACTTAGCTAGTTGGAGCTGAGCAGAGTTACATACAAGACCTGCATGTGTAAGCTCCTGCAGACTAGGCCTAAGTCCAGCAAACCTTTCTTTCTGCAACCACAGCTGCCAAAGAAGCAACTCTGCCAAAAAGAGTTGGAAAGAGTCCTTTCATCTTAGAAGGCTGTGCATGATAACATCAGTAAAGTACCACTCAATTATGGCAAGAGACTTTACTACCGTGTAAAGGGTTAATTGTCTTCGGCACCCAGCACACTTTAAGATGGACTGGCAATCAAGATCTAAATTTTGCACTCCTGAGAGTGGGAATTGCAGAAGGAGTTAAAGGGCTTCTGTCACCCCCCAAACAGCAATTTTCAGTATTGGACTTAATATAATTGCTAATGTATGCAGAGTCCATATATACCCCTATTACCTCTGGCTGTGCTTTAAATTCTTAAAAAATTTTACTTTTGTGATATGCAAATTTCTTCACTACCAGCAAGTTGGGTGGTTACTTGCTGGTAGCCGCCGCATCCTCGGTCTAAAAAAAAGCCCCCTCCTCCACTTGATTGACAGGGCCAGGGAGCGTTCTCCTCTTCTCGCTGGCCCTCTCTGCCCATAAAATCCCGCACCTGCGCCGTACCGGTCCTCACGCGGCTCAGGCGCTCTGAGAGAAGGACTCTTGCTTGCCCGCTCCTTCCTCAGTGTGCCTGCACCGATTACGTCAGCCTACACCTGGCGCAGGTGCACTGAGGAAGGAGCGGGCAAGCAAGCGTCCTTCTCTCAGAGCGCCTGTGCCGAATGAGGACCGGTACGGCGCAGGCGCAGGATTTTATGGGCAGAGAGGGCCAGCGAGAGGAGGAGAGCGCTCGCTGGCCCTGTCAATCAAGTGGAGGAGGGGGCTTATTTTAGACCGAAGATGCGGCGGCTACCAGCAAGTACTTCACTATGTATACCAATCTTTAAACTTCCACAGAAAGTTTTTTTCTGGCGAAGATTTCTAATCTGCGGGAGATTTTGATATTTCGTGGTGCTCAAGATAACTGTGATAGTTTGGCAATTTTCTGATGTCGATGTGGAACTTTGCAGCGCATCTACATTTATTTTATATTTGACGTTTATCGTGAATTGAGCCCACTTCACACAGGGATCTGCAGCGCCAACAGAGACGACAGGAACAACGTAATTTTTTATTTGTATTTTTATCCTCTACTCCAAAACACTGCAAAGGCAGCTCTCACCTCAAGATTTCTGGCAAATTATGTTTAAAGAGGAGAAATGCTATTTCTAGTTGTTTTGTGATTTAAAAAAATGCTGTTTCTGTAAGGCAAGTCTGGGCGTAGGTCCTCTGTGGGATGATGCAGACCTTTTGCATTAGGCTACTTTCACACTAGCGGCAGCCTTCTCCGGCAGGCTGTTCTGGCGGGCGAATAGCCTGCCGGATCCGTGCTGCCGCTAGTGCACATGTGCCGCTGGAGGTCCACTCTGGCCCCATTGACTTTAATGGGGACGGGCCGGAGTTCCAGTGGCAGCACGGCAAACATGCCGAGAGGCAGCCAGAATAAAACTACAACATGTCGTATACAGTAGTATAACAATTTTCTAACTGGTCTCAACAAAGGCTGGAGACCTCTCAGTACACTTAAAGGGGATGTCTCATCTCAGACAATGAGGGAAAATGGCTAGGATATGCCCACATTTTCTTATAGGTGCGGGTCCTACATCTGGGACCCATACCTATATCGGGAACGGAGCCTCGCAAGTTGGTGGCTGGAGGACTCCAGTCCGGCCACCACCAAGCGCTCTCCCCATTCACTTCTATGGGCCTGACAGAAATTGGCGATCCAGCGCCACAGAAAATGAATGGAGGGCGGCTGTTCATGTGCAGTGTACCCTCCACCACATTCTGGGCTCTGCTCAAGATATAGGTGCGGGTCCCAGAGGTGGGATGCACACCTATCAAACAATGGGGGCATATCCTAGCAATATGCCCCTATTGTCTGAGATGAGACATCGCCTTCAAGGCCTCCTTCACACGGGTGAGATTTTTGCATGGGTGCAATGCGTGAGGTGAACGCATTGCACCCGCACTGAATCCAGACCCATTCATTTCTATGGGGCTGTGCAGATGAGCAGTGATTTTCACGCATCACTTGTGCGTTCCATGAAAATCGCAGCATGCTCTATTTTGTGCGTTTTTCATGCAATGCAGGCCCCATAGAAGTGAATGGGGCTGCGTGAAAATGGCAAGCATCCGCAAGCAAGTGCGGATGCGGTGCGATTTTCACGCATGGTTGCTAGGAGATTATGGTTATAAGGGAAAATAATAGCATTCTTAATACAGAATGCTAAGTAAAATAGGGCTAGAGGGGTTAAAAATAAATAAAAAATAATTAAACTCACCTTAATCTACTTGTTCGCGCAGCCCGGCTTCTCTTCTTTCTTCTTCTTTGCTGTGCAGGAGGAAAAGGACCTGTGGTGACGTCACTGCGCTCATCACATGGTCTGTCACATGATGGATCATGTGATGGACCATGTGATGTCCCATGTGATGAGCGCAGTGATGTCATCAAAGGTCCTTTACCCAGGTCCTGAAGAAAGAAGAAAGAAGAGAAGCCGGGCTGCGCAAACAAGTGGATTAAGGTGAGTTTAAAAATGTTTTTATTTTTTTTTAACCTCTCCAGCACTATTTTACTAAGCATTCTGTATTAAGAATGCTATTATTTTCCCTTATAACCATGTTATAAGGGAAAATAATTACATCTACACAACCTTGAACCCAAACCTGAACTTCAGTGAAGAAGTTCGGGTCTGGGTACCACATTCAGTTTTTTATCACGTGCGTGCAAAACGCATTGCACCCACACGATAAAAACTGAACAACGGAACGCAATCGCAGTCAAAACTGACTGAAATTGCGTACCTACTCGCGCAGGTTTGACACAATGCACCCGGGACGCATCCTGAGCCAAAACGTGACGCCCGTGTGAAAGAGGCCTAAGGCTCACTAGAGTTGGATTGTGCCAAAGTGTTTGTCGGCTAATGCCCATCCTACTGTGCCACTGTGGATATTTGGGAGGCTGTGACCCACCATAGCTTGCCCTGCCAATATATCACTCTTTGTCCAGTCACTTGGCCAGATGTTGCTTTTGCACCTTCGCGGGTCCTCATAGCTGCTATGCCATTATCTTTCACAGAATGCCCAATGTAAAATATATATTATTTTATTTCATCAAAAATAGACAATACATGATTCTTATAATAGGAGTAACAAAAAAAAGATTTGGAGAGATCAACAGAAGACCCCTGGATGCCGCAGTCCCCCAGCCAATATTCCTATAGCCCACCAAGAGATGGAATACATGTCAGATGTATATAAAATGTATAATATGGTGACTCACAGAAAAGGAAGGGGATTGTCACATATACATACCTCAAAAAGATTATTCTAACTGTGATCATCACACATACATTCACAGGATGAAATGCAAAAAATGCAAAAAATAAATCAGGATATATAAATAGGAGCAAAGACAAGTGTAATGTTCCTATAAGATGCAAAACACCTGGGAAAATAAAACCCCATGCACCAGATCCTCGTAAGGAGCTGTAAGCAAAAAGAGTCATCCGTGGTTAACTAGATGAAAAAGTCATAACATACCATGAGACATGATGGAGGGTCTTCTGTTGATCTCTCCAAATCTTTTTTTGTTATTCCTATTTTAAGAATCATGTATTGTCTATTTTTGATGAAAAAAAATAATATATATTTTACATTGGGCATTCAATTGTTGTTTTGTTGGACAACATTTTAGGTTTCTATAGTTGCTTTCCTTGTTTGCCCTAAATTATGGCATTATAAGTGAGGCTTTTTTCTTGTTTGGTTCTATGTTAATATATTGTCTGTTTTTGCAGATAGTGCCTCTAAGTACATGGATTTCAGAAAATGTGATAAGACCTGGGCGACACAACTTGGGTCTATTTTTGGAGAGTCAGCGGCAGCTGGGACCGAGTCCAGTAATATAAAGGATTTGAAACTCAAGATAAATGATCTTTTAAAAAAAACGCATCAAAATTTGGTGGAATAAGGCATCACTTGAGCAATACCTCCAGGAAGAAATTATTCCACGCGGTCTAAGATTGCAGCTATTCCCTGCATTTGAGGTGGATGATCCCTCGTTTGTAGGAAAGTGGGAGGACACCCTCACTCTGTGCTCTCATACACTAATTGAGCTCCTGAGTTGGGCCAGATCGAAAATCATTGGAAACAATAGAGAAAGAGATTGACAACATACGGGAACAGATTCAACGGGCTGTACCAGTTGAGGCCTGTGAGTCATTCGACAGTGAATTGGAGGAGGATCTTGTGAGGTGGGAGAAAGAAATTCAGGGCCTTAAGGTGAAAAAATTTCAAAGAGACCTGGTAGACTTTCAGAACAATAAGGTCTAGAAGCCATGACAAGAAGCCGCACACGTAATATATCTCTCTCTCTGTCTACGTCTTCCACTAATAGTCAAGGATGTGGAGAGTCTTTTTTAGACGAGTGCAGGGGATCCAGCGAGGGGGGCGACGAGGAAAATTGGACCTCCCGCCTAAGAACCCCATTCACAAAGCGAAAAACAAGGCAGAACTATTCTGTGGGGAAACGAGTAAAGAAATATTAAAGGTAATCAACTTATCTGATATTACTCTCACACAGCCCCAACTATCATTTCTGCAGAGGGGTCTGACTTTTTCACCGACGGGCAAATTTGATTTTTTTCCTGTCGGTGAAGGACTTGGAACTCTTCGCAAGAAAGTAATGTTTTAAAAAATATTTTAGCAGAGGTAGAGATAATTCTGAGCTCTCTCCTTTGGAGATACAGACCCTGAGTGATCTCCAATCACTGTTAGATGAACAGGAATCAGATCAGTCCAGATTTCCTATACATTTGCACCGCCGGTCACAACATTGTCCCCCAACACATCGTGTCCAGCAGTTGATATTTTTGTTAAATTAGTTAAACAAGATCTGGAAAAATTATGTGATGCCAGATCTAACGACAATCTAAATAAAGAATTACGATTTGCGTTAAAAGAACTTAAGAATATGAAGAATCTCATTATAAAACCTGCTGACAAGGGGGGCAATGTTGTGATCTGGCTGGTGCGCATGTATGAGAAGGAGGCGTTTCGCCAATTGGGGGATGCGTCTTGTTACCGGAAATTAGACTCCAATCCCATGATGCAATATAAAAATGAACTGAATGGGATCCTAAAAAATGCATATGAGAGTGGTATTATTGGTGGTAAGATGTGGGAGGGCCTGGTTACTGAGTTCCCGGTGCTTCCCATATTTTATCTACTCCCCAAAATACATAAAAATACTAAAATACCACCAGGGAGACCCATAGTATCTGGGATTGGGGGTCTATGTGAGACCATCTGTCGCTTTATAGATTTCAATCTGCAAAAGTGTGTAGAGACCTTGCCCTGTTTTGTACGCGATACCACCGATGTTCTTAAGAGACTTGGTGAAATGCATCTGGACAGTGAAATGCTTCTGGTCACATGCGACGTCGAGTCCCTGTATACGTCTATCTGTCACGACCACGGGCTCCGGGCGTCGCGATTCTTTTTGAATACAATCAATCTGGACAGTGACTTGGTCGAATTGGTCATGACACTGCTAGAATTTGCAATGAAACACAATGCATTCACATTCAAGGACCGCTATTTCCTGCAGCTCCAGGGAACGGCAATGGGGGAGACTTGTGCGCCCTCATATGCCAATTTGTTCCTGGGGCTGTGGGAGAGGGAGATCGTTATGAATGTGGAGGGTCATGACGCTATGGTCTTGTGGTCGAGATATATAGATGATGTATTGTTCATCTGGCAGGGCTCGACGTCGCACTTGGAGAAGTTTTTGCAGGACCTAAACTCGAATGACCAAAATATCTAATTAACATGGACCTATAGTATGGAACGTGTCGAGTTTTTGGACCTTGCTATCACTGTGGAGCATGATGGCCTTTTGGGCTTTGATATACATAGGACACCCACGGCCACCAATTCTTTACTATTCTCCTCATCTTCACATCATCCACAGGTCTCTAGGGCAATACCCATTGGCCAATTTTGTAGGGCCAGACGAACATGCTCTAGTGAAGCTAGCTTCGAACGAGAGACAGCAGATTTATCCAGGAGATTTCGGGAGAGGGGTTATGGTAGGAAAGTGATCAAGAAAGGTTACACTAGGACCAAAAATTCTCTTAGGGCCAACCTACTAAACCCTCCTCCCCGAAATAAAAAAGAGAATAATTATGGTTTTCCAAGATTTATTACAAACTTTAATGCCCAATGGAGACAACTGCAGGACATCCTCCAGAGACATTGGCAAGTCCTTCGAACAGATAGTGATCTCAAGAAGGTGATCTCTGAGTGACCATTGGTCACCTGGAAAAGAGCACAAAATCTGAGAGACATTGTGACTAGGAGCCACTATGTAGCCCCTAACAAAGGTGGAATATTCGGGGATAAAGGTCCACAGTGGGGATTTTTCCTGTGTGGGGATTGTACTGCATGTAAATACATGATAAGAACAAATCAATTCACCAATACAGGTAGGGAGAAGGAGTACAAAATTGTACATCACATCTCCTGTAAAACAGAGGCAGTGGTTTATCATGCTGAATGCCCCTGCGGTCTGATTTATATCGGAATTACCACGAGGGCACTCAGGACGAGAGTGTTAGAACATATTCGGGACATCAAGGCGGCTGCCGAGATGGTTGAACCTGTTAAACTCAGAAAACTTAAACCAGTAGCCAAACATTTTAGGGAAGTTCACAACTGCAACCCTAGGGGTATCTCTTTTAAAGGGATAGACCGGGTACGATTGGGAATTAGAGGGGGTGACATAAAACGGTGTCTCCTCCAAAAAGAAACAAAATGGATGGTTTTGACCAATACTGTGACTCTTCATGGATTGAACGAGGCCTTGAGTTTCAAATCCTTTATTTAGGTTAGTGTATGTACTGAATTTTTCCAGTGATTTTAACTGCTTTTTTATCTAGTTTTCTGTGTGGTCATGTAAAGCGATACCGGAAGTGCCTTAAGGAGAGGGATGATATCTATACAAGTGCAGTGTCCCAGGGGTTCAGTAGTGTATGCTGGGCTTTGTAGTGCAGATTAACCAGTGTCAATTAAACGGTGACACGCCGTGTAAAGTAATGTGGAATAACGGAACAACCACGAGATAGCCAACCAAAACTGGAACTTTACTGAATGTCAGTGAGAATCATACATGGACGCAGTTGGAAGCGCAGTTCCATGGAAGACAGTTGGTTTCTATTTGAATACAGTTGGTTCTTAGAAGTACAGACTGGCCGGTTTTAGCAATGTTCTTTACAGAGTGTTGATTACAGGAGATGCAGTACAGGCGGCTTGCACACTATTCCTGACTGGTCCTGAAACATGTGACTTATTCTCCAAGGTCTCATGCCCTATATCTGGCGTATCCTTGAAGCTGTCTTTATCTAGTACCTCCTCTGTTATCTTGAGTACCTCTTGCTTTGTCAGATTGGCCTCTGTTGTATTCTGTGTCCTCAGGCTGTTTAGCTATGCCCTTCTTGCTTCTATGAATACGGATTCAGGAGGGGAACCTGCTCCTCGGATCTGGAATCCGGTCACAGGGCTTACTCTACCCTCTCAGCCCTGAGTCTAGAAACTTCTCCCTTCCTGAGCTAGGCCCTAGCCTATTTATACTGAACTGGGGGCTCCCTCTGCTGGCTGTGACAAGGATTGCCGGTAACCGGCCTGACTGGCTTAAAGGGAAATACACATTCAAATCTAGCAGTGTCGGGTAGCCTACCCGTATGCTGCACACCCCCAGACTTTAACGTGAGTAAGGCCTCGTACTCACACACATGCCTGAACCAACATAAGCTGATGCATAATTTAAACATTGCATTATAAATATAATAAACAACTATTTCACACAAAAATATAACATTTGCAATAAATGACGCAAGAAAAAGGGGCGTCTTCTTTCTTCTTAGGCACGGCCGCTGACCTGGCACAGCGGACTTAAGGTGAACCAGGTTAGTCTATTTTTCTTGACTGAAGTATAATAAGGAACTACACAGGGTTTCCCCGTGGGTGTAGAACAGGCAAGGGCTCACGTGGAGGAGTCCATTCTTGCGCACACACGTCAAGCAGGCTATTTCTAGTAACAACTGGTCGGGAGGAGACACCACCAGCATAGTCAAAGTCTCCTAAATGGACTGGCGGACGTCCCCTGGTCATCCGGGTGGACCTTCTCAACACAGGGGTTTCCTCTTCCCTTAGCACCGAGGTAGAAGAGAGAGGAGAAACCGGAGGATCTCCATCCGTGAGACCTTGGTCAGGAACAACAGGAACAACAGGAACAACAGGAACAACAGGATCCACTAGAGGGGGAACTGGATCCGGGGCATCTTGAACCGGCTCTTCTGGAAGTAAAGGTACAGTAGGTGCCGGAGCGGGCACCAACAAGTTCAACCATGGTGTCAGAAGCCAATGCATGGGATCAGCGTCGTACCTTAGATTATGGACAGCCTGCATAGGATCCTCGGGCTGTATCGATGACTCTGACACAGGGGGTTCAGATATAGAACTCTCGGCACTGGGTCCTGGTGTCAGGCAGAGCTTTAACCGGTTTCGGTGTACAATTTGGGGTCCCCTGCCCTCCCGGGTGATCTCATAAGTGTGAGTTCCAATATTTGGGATTGCAGTGACAACATAAGGACTTTGCTCCCATTTACTGTCCAGTTTACTGGTACGGCGGTTATTTTTTAACCATACCACAGCCCCTATCGTCAGGGGTTCTGCATGGGCTGCTTGGTCATAGTCTCTCTGCTGCCGGTCTCTAGCATAGTCCATACGTTCCTGAACAATAGCTTGGGCCGTATTCAATCGCCTTTGGTGTTCAGCAACCCAGTCGGTATTAGGTAATGGGTTGATGCAATCAGGTACGAGTACGTCCAAGGAGTGGTCAGCAGGCAATAACCCTTGGCGCCCAAACATCAAATAAAAGGGGGTATACCCGGTGGAACAGTGTATGGTATGATTGTACGTGAACATGAGCTGTGGCAACAGATTAGGCCAATCTCCCCTGGTTTCAGGAGGCACGGTCCTCAGCATCTCTATCAAGGTCTGATTCATTTTTTCACATAATCCATTACCTTGCGGATGGTAGGCCGTCGTCCGGATCTTCTTACAGTTGTGCAGGCGGCACAGTTCATGGAACAGATGGGACTCAAAAGCAGGACCTTGATCGGTGAGGATCTTTTCTGGACAACCGTAGGGCAGGAGGAAGTGTTTCCAGAACAGTTCGGCTGTAGTCTTGGCCGTCTGGTCTCTCACAGGCACCGCTACAACAAACTTAGTGAAATGGTCAATAATAGTCATAGCGTACACATACCCTGAGCGACTAGGCTCCAGTTTCACATGGTCGATGGCGACAAGTTCAAGAGGACGAGTACTTACAATGGGTCTCAGTGGTGCCCTCTGATCATGGTGTTCACCTCGTTTCAAGGCACAGGCTACACACTCCCGACACCACTTCTCCATGTCTTCTCTCATGCCCACCCAGTAAAACCGCTGGCGGATATTTGCCTCAGTCTTTTGGACCCCAAAGTGACCGGATTGATTGTGGTACATCTCCAACACCATACCTGCATCTCGTCGGGGTATGAGAATCTGATGCACTCTTTCGTTGGACACTGGGTCTAGGCTTCTCCGTAGCAACAGGCCCTTTTGTATGAAGAGTTGATGGCGCTGTCTCCACAGTTTGAATGAGCTCAGGATCTGTACTCTTACGCCGAATCCTCTCAGGGGCTCTGCCACTGGTAATGAAGTCCAACAATTCACCCAGCACTCTACTTTCAGACTGTAGTTTCACCCACCTTTCTTCTTTGAGTTCAGGCCTACTGGAGGGTGAAGGAACTGCAGCTCTGTCACTGGTAGCCCGAGCCTGATCCTGTTGAGCAAATTTATGGTAGAAGGCCGGCATTTCTACATCTTCCCAAGCATCTCGCACATCATCAGGAGCTGTCTCTGTGGGAAGCCTGGATAAAGCATCAGCATTGTCATTAGTACGTCCAGCCCGATATTTTACAGAGAAATCATAGTTGGCAAGGCGAGAGGCCCATCTTTGCTCCAAAGCCCCCAATTTAGCTGTATTTAGATGTGCCAGAGGGTTATTATCAGTGAATGCAATGAATGGGGTAGCGGCTAGATAATCTTTGAACTTTTCCGTCACTGCCCACACTAATGCCAGGAACTCTAGTTTGAAGGAACTATAATTCTGGTCATTTTTCTCAGCTCCTTTCAGGGAGCGGCTTGCATAAGCTATCACTCTTTCTTTTCCCTCTTGAATCTGGGCTAACACAGCCCCCAGGCCTCGCTTGCTAGCATCAGTATACAGATGGAAGGGCTTGCTGTAGTCTGGATAACCTAACACGGGAGGCTCGGTCAGTTTTTTTTTTAACAACTGGAACGCTATCTCTCTTTCTTCATTCCACTCAATGAGCACTGGAGTTCTAGGACTTTTCTTGGGCTGCCCCCTCAAGAGTTCCTGGATAGGATCGGCTATTTGAGCAAAATGGGGGATGAAACGTCTATAGTAGCCGGCAAAACCAAGGAAACCCCTCACCTCTTTGACGGTAGTGGGGACCGGCCAGTTACGGACAGCCGCTAACTTATCAGGGTCAGGTTGTACGCCCTCTCCACTTACCACATGCCCCAGGTATTTTACCGCAGGTTTGAGCAAGTGGCACTTGGATGGCTTTACCTTCAGGCCATATTTGATAAGGATTTCAAAGACCTCTGCTAAGTGTTTCAGATGGTCTTCATAGGTTTTTGAGTACACAATGACGTCATCTAGATACAGCAGCACTGTTTCGAAGTTTTTGTGACCCAAACACCGCTCCATTAGTCTCTGGAAAGTTCCTGGGGCATTACATAACCCGAACGGCATACAATTGAATTCGAACAGGCCCATGGGAGTGGTGAAAGCAGTCTTTTCCCTATCTGCCGGGGCCATGGGTACTTGCCAGTAGCCACTGGTCAAGTCCAATGTGGAGAAATAGGCAGCGGAGCCCAGAGCAGTTAGTGACTCTTCAATGCGGGGCAGTGGGTACGCGTCTTTGTGGGTTATTTGATTAATTTTTCTATAGTCCACGCAGAAACGGATACCACCATCCTTCTTCTTTACAAGGACCAGGGGTGCCGCCCACGGGCTACGACTGTCCCGGATTACATTAGAGTCTTTCATCTCTTGGATCATTTATTTTACAGTCTGATATGAAGTAGGCGGTAAGGGTCGGTATCTCTCCTTGATAGGAGGATGAGAGCCAGTAGGTATGGTGTGTTGTATGGCACTAACCTCTCCATAATCAGCAGCATGTTTACTGAAGGCCTGGTGGTGCTCTTTGACAAGCTGTAGTATCCCTTCTTGTTGATGTTGGGGGGTAGTCTCGTCCCCGACATGTAGCTCTTCCCACCAGGGTACTTGTGACTGGGGCACCGGCGGACATCCGCTGACTGCAGCTGGCGGCTTTTCTGTCACTGGAAGACGGATGATGTCTTGGAAGAACACCTGAGAAAGCTGGGCAACAGGGTAATGCTTAGTAAGCGCAACAGGATGATCACTCAGGTTAATCAGACGGACAGGTACTTTACCTTGGGAGACGTTCACCAGGCACTTGGCAGCTCTCACATAAGGGTAGTTCTCCATCTGGATTGGTTCCACCAGGGCTGGATAATCTTGGCCTTGGACTCCCAGGACAGCACGACACCATAAGAGAGTTTGGGAATTAGGAGGCAAAGTCACAGGCTTATTATCACGAATCCTGGCAGTACAAATTTCTCCTTTCCCGTTAGCAAACCTCTGCTGGGCACTTAACACAGTGATAGTCTTTTGAATCACCCTCTTGGATGCAGAGGAAGCGGTGGGCAGAGTCTGGTGTAATACGGCAAGTATTTCTGCATAACAGTTTTTGAAGACATTGGTGCCTAGAATGACAGGATGTCCTCCTCTGTCGCCGGCCTGTACTACTATCACCCCCTGTTGAGGCAAGGTTACTTCTCCCACCTGCAGGGTGGGTTCCCAGTATCCATGGATCTTTACCGGTTTGCCATTGCTGGCGATAATCTCTACCCAGGATTCAGGCGGCTGGGTCAATTGGTTGGTGTCCCAGAATCTTTCAAAGGCGGGCAGCTGAATAGTAGTGACCTGAGACCCAGTATCTAATAGGGCTTCAAAGGGGACCCCGTTAATCTCCACATTGATTTTAGGATGGGATCCTACATACCGTGGCATCCAATTTGGATCTTTTGGACCTAGTGTTCTACCTCCCGAGGGGTGGTCCTCAGCCTCAGGGGTTGCCCGTTTAACTGCCAGCAAGTGGATTCTGTGTGTCCCACCTTTTTGCAGTATGTACACACGGGCCGCTTGCGACCCCTATTGCGCCTCCCAGGATCCCTGGGGTGAGACTCTTGGTATGGAGGTGGGAACGGCTTAGAGGGTGACAGGAACTCCTCTTCTGACATCATAGGTTTTTCCCATTCCTCCATTTTTCTGCACACTCTCTCTAGGCTTTTAGTGAGGTGATTTACTTGCTCTGTCAGCATGGCGATAGTATCGGTAGCTGTAGCTTGAACAGCTTGACCGACCTCAGCTCGGTTAATGATAAACGGTTTTGACCTGCAGGCTGATAACTCAGGTGGGGTGCTCAACTCTGTAGATACTGCTGACCCCAGAATTTTTATAGCCAGTTCTTTAAAGTCCAGAAAGGTACTGTTAGGGTGTTGGGCAGACAGCATCTTTAATTGGGTCCTTATTTGCTCACTAGACACTCCGGTAATAAATTGTTCCCTCAGGGTCTGATCCTGGTTATCAGCTTCCTTGGGATCTATCTGAATTACAGCCCCCAAAGCCTCCTGAAGTGATAGGGCATAGTCACGGAGGGACTCACCGGACTTCTGTTTCTTGCCAAAGAAGTGCATCTTTATCTCTGAGGCAGTCCTCGTTTCAAAAGTGGCCCTGAGGCGGGTGAATATCTGCTCTAGAGTACTCCGTTCCGCAGCAGGCCAGGATAATACCTCTCTGCGGGCAGCCCCCTCCAGTTGCGCTAGCAAGATTTCCATTTGCTGATCGGCATTTATGGGGTATAGTTTGAATAAGGCCAGCAACTTTTCTTTAAAGTCTCTTAGGGTATGGGCCTCTCCGTTATAGCGGGGAAACCATGGGGCATGGTAAAGGGCATCATGCTGGGGGCTATAGGATGATTAGGAGCCGCGAGCTCTCCCGGGTCCGGCCTCTCGGCAACTCCCGGATCTGACATGTTACCTTATTACGAGGTGGCCGCTGGTGACTAAAGGGGCCGGAACAATCCCCTTCCCTCCGGACACAAGTTCTTACCGGTTTCGCCGGGTGTGCGCAGGCCAAATCCCGAGAGACTCCGGACTTCCTGCGACCGCGGTGACGTAGAGGAAACAGGGCAGCGGCGGTGCGATGATGAAGAGGGGCGGGCTTTTCGGTGTCCTTGAAGGGATCCGCCCACGAAGGTCCTCAGCAGCGCGGGAAGCTTTACTCCAGGCGGCTGGTGGCCATCTTGATCACGATTCCCTGACAGCAAGCAGGGTGTTGAAAAGTCCAATAAATCACAGTCCACAAATACGATTTTCCCTCTGGGGGTAGCGCAACACAGTACAGCGCCTCTGATTCCTCCCAGGCACAATTTTAATCCACCGGCTTGGAAATAAAGGGTACAGTCCTCGCAATACGGTGGTGGAATAGTTAAAGCACACAGTTCACACTTCTCTGCACTTCAGAAGTATGCGGATCCTGTTCGTGACGCCAAAAAGAGCGATGCAGTGTCCCAGGGGGTCAGTAGTGTATGCTGGGCTTTGTAGTGCAGATTTACCCACTAACCTGGGATCCACTGTCGTCTTCAATTCTGGTCAGATACTGGAACAGGCAGGTATTTAATGTTCGTGACGCCAGTGTCAATTAAACGGTGACACGCCGTGTGGAGTAATGTGGAATAACGGAACAACCACGGAATAGCCAACCAAAACTGGAACTTTACTGAATGTCAGTGATAATCATACATGGACGCAGTTGGAAGCGCAGTTCCATGGAAGACAGTTGGTTTCTATTTGAATACAGTTGGTTCTTAGAAGTACAGACTGGCCGGTTTTAGCAATGTTCTTTACAGAGTGTTGATTACAGGAGATGCAGTACAGGCGGCTTGCACACTATTCCTGACTGGTCCTGAAACATGTGACTTATTCTCCAAGGTCTCATGCCCTATATCTGGCGTATCCTTGAAGCTGTCTTTATCTAGTACCTCCTCTGTTATCTTGAGTACCTCTTGCTTTGTCAGATTGGCCTCTGTTGTATTCTGTGTCCTCAGGCTGTTTAGCTATGCCCTTCTTGCTTCTATGAATACGGACTCAGGAGGGGAACCTGCTCCTCGGATCTGGAATCCGGTCACAGGGCTTACTCTACCCTCTCAGCCCTGAGTCTAGAAACTTCTCCCTTCCTGAGCTAGGCCCTAGCCTATTTATACTGAACTGGGGGCTCCCTCTGCTGGCTGTGACAAGGATTGCCGGTAACCGGCCTGACTGGCTTAAAGGGAAATACACATTCAAATCTAGCAGTGTCGGGTAGCCTACCCGTATGCTGCACAAGCTGTGAGTGAAGGGGTGGATATGAGACACTTCACAAGTGCGGAGGACGGACCACTTCATCAATACTGGGAGGGACTCCTGCATGTGGGATCTGTACTATATATGCTGAATGACACTTGTGTATTTTTTGGTACTAGTGTTTTGTTGGTCAGTTGGGTGTCTATGTCCCCATAGTCACTAGATAATTGGTGTGATGTACTATACGGAGGTTCAGATTCTTCGGACACACTAGTTGTATATTGAATCTCTGTTAGTTATTATAATAAATTTTTTATTTTTTATATATTTTTTATACTTCTGTATTCATTGTACACTTGTCAAGCGGGGGTGGTCCTGACTGTGTTGGGTGGGTATAAACATGTGTTGTATCACCCTAGATAATGTGGACACACACTCTGCTATTAATAATAATTTATGGCTATTAATAGTGATTGATGGCCAATGTCACTTTTGATAATTTGGATATATGTGGTGTTACTTAATGATGGTTTAAGATTATCAAGATAATAGTATGACATTTATTTGTGCATAATTATGGGCCACTATTAGGGATTATGATGATTATTTGATGATATTACACTATTTGTGCACTGTATTGATTTTTTGCAATGTGGTTGTAATCATGTAGTGTATTCAGCATATGTGATATTGAATGTGTAGGATAATTTATTTGATCATGTCTGATATTTGTTCTATGTGCATGATGATCCTGTTATGAGAGATGTTCATGTTGTGGTGTACTGTGAGGAATTCCCTTTCTGTAATTTGTGTTGTCTACTTGTGATGTATATCCCAATTTTGTTGTCATGTGGTGGTGCACGTGCACGTGATTTGCACTACTGGGTAACTGTTATATTATGGAGTTACAGTATGTGCAATGGTGTTGCGGTGGTGATAGTGTGACTTCTGCACACTTTGATGTGCGATATGCGATGTGCCCCACCACGTGACAATATGATGTATGGGGACGACATATGTGCTCTTTTGGAAGAGGTCTATTTGAAATGTGCCTTAAAATGCTGGAACCCCATGCCCATTGTTAAACCCTCCTGTTAATAACTAAATATATATGTACTCAGATGTACTCGGCTTTTTATTATTGCTCCGTATCTATTAAAATGCGGAGCAGCGACGAAAAGCTGAATTGAAATGCTGGAACCCCATACCCACTGCTAAACCCTCCTGTTAATAACTAAATATATATATATGTACTCAGATGTATTCAGCTTTTTATTATTGTTCCGTATCTATTGTATCCCCCATGCGGACCTCACATTGTGGGCTTTCTTTTTATTTTGTATAGCATCCTTACCTGCTTTGATTGGCTGGTACAGCACTCTGCTATGATGCGCTGCATGCTGGGTCACGTGGTGACGCCGCTACGTTTCCTTGGGAGGCGGGCTGGAATGCATGGCTTGCGTTCCACCCCTCCTCCTGACGAATGCGGCGCCGCCATGTTTGACTCGGTATACATCACCAGGCAGGAGCGCTCGGTAGTAAGTACCAGCTGTCACATTATATTCAATTATTTTAATTATATTATGCCCTGATGCCACATGGGGAATATAAATAGGAGACTATGGCCACACTCACATTATCGCCTGACGAAGCTGAGGCGAAACGCGCATCGGGGTCCATTTGTCTGTCTCGTGCCTATCTTCTTTGCCCTCCATCATGTCTCATGGTATGTTATGACTTTTTCATCTAGTTAACCACGGATGACTCTTTTTGCTTACAGCTCCTTACGAGGATCTGGTGCATGGGGTTTTATTTTCCCAGGTGTGTTACATCTTATAGGAACATTACACTTGTCTTTGCTCCTATTTATATATCCTGATTTATTTTTTGCATTTCATCCTGTGAATGTATATAGATATATGTGTGATGATCACAGTTAGAATAATCTTTTTGGGGTATGTATATGTGACAATCCCCTTCCTTTTCTGTGAGTCACCATATTATATATTTTATATACATCTGACATGTATTCCATCTCTTGGTGGGCTATAGGAATATTGGCCGGGGGACTGCGGCATCCAGGGGTCTTCTGTTGATCTCTCAAAATCTTTTTTTGTTATTCCTATTATAAGAATCATGTATTGTCTATTTTTGATGAAATAAAATAATATATATTTTACATTGGGCATTCAATTGTTGTTTTGTTGGACAACATTTTAGGTTTCTATAGTTGCTTTCCTTGTTTGCCCTAAATTATGGCATTATAAGTGAGGCTTTTTTCTTGTTTGGTTCTACATTATCTTTCACAGATTGCCCAACTACCCATGTCTGTGAGTGTGCAGCGTAAACATCACCTAATACTTTGAGCACATAAGATTATTGTCTCTAAGCCACAGTGGCCAACTCAGTCCCAGTCCAAGTCCTTGTTAGAGAAGGGAATTGTCCCTTTAAGAAACACTCAGCATGTCACAGCAGCAGCAACAACAGCAGTTTTACCAGAAACACAACCGTAGCTTCACTTGCAGTTTGCAATACAATGTTTGACCGTTCATTCATACATAGGAAATGGATATTACTATTACTTGTCTTATCTTCCAAGAACCCACTGGCCCTGTCACTGTCCCTTTTTACCATGCAAGCCTACTGACTCTACTGGACTTAAAGAACTGACCCCTCACTGGACCTCAATGCAACCAGTCTCAACCTGTCCACTAGTCTCAGTCTCTAAGTCTGGGCTGATCCGTCAGAACAATAACCCCCAAAGAACAGCATTTGGTCAGTAATCCATCAGTATTGCTAAAGCCACACTACAAGCAGGACAGCTTTTCCAGGGCAAACTCGGCCAGTTGTGACCAAAAATACAGTTTGGCTGCCCAGTAGTCCAGCAGATCTTTAATGTTGCGTGGCAGGGTGCTGTCCAAGTATGCCACCACCTGCTGGTTCAGGTTCTGCTCCAGGTCTAGCTGCTGGTGAGTAGTTTCTTCACTAGGTAGGTGAAGAACGCTGCTCATCAGCGACTCTAGCCTCAAGCTGCTGCTGATGGAGCTGGTACTGCTCCTATCCCCCCCACCCCACCCCTCCACAGCAGCCATGGCAGTGGAATGAGAGCAGAGAGGGCCTCCCTGGTCAGACCTGCAAGAGGATTAACGATGGCGCAGATAGGCAGCGGCCAACTGACTACATAGGATGTCTCTATAGTAGTTCAGTTTATCCTCCCTCTCAGCAGGTGTAAAAAAAAACAAAAAACATTTTTTAGCAAGGGTCCAACAAGGTGGAGAGCCAGAACTCATTCCTCTGCCGAATGGTGGCAATTCAGCTGTCACTACCCAAGCAAGTGAGCATGCAGCGGGCCATTTGCGCGAGTGACTCAGAGGGATACCCCACCCCACCCTCCACTGCATACTGCCTAGGTCATGTGCCTCGTCTTCCTTATCTCCCTCTTGATCACCCTGCTGCTCCTCCTCTCCTGTCATCTGTGTAGAAAAACCACCCATTTCGCTACACCTTGCTTGTGCTCCAATGTCCTCCACCTCCAGTTCAGCCCCCACAGGACTCATGTGGCCATGAGATGAAGGCGCCACATCTCCAGTACCTGACCAGCCAGATTTACTATCATCTGTTCCAGGATATGAAGCATTGGAATGATGTTCGTTCCGAAGTCCTGGCGACTAACAAATAACGACGCATCCTCAAAGGGCCTGAGCAAACGGCAGGTGTCACACATGAGCTGCCACTGGCTGACATCGAAGTTACACAGGGTAGTACTCCTGTCCGCTTGAAACATCAAGAAATCGTTGATGGCCTTTCTCTGTTTGTATAGTCGGTCCAACATATGGAGGGGTGGAATGCCATTGGGTGGAAACGTCGAATATCAGCCTATGTTGGGGGACGCCGTTCTGCCGCTGAAGCTCAAGGAGGGTGTGCTTAGTGGTGTACGAGTGGCTGAAGTGCATGCAAAGTTTCCTGTCCATTTTTAGGATGTCTTTCAGATGGGTGGAAGACTTCAGAAACACTTGACAACCAGCATGAACACCTGCGCCATGCAGGGCGCATGGCTCAGCCCTTTCTTGATGCAGCACTGACACCATGTTCTTCCCATTGTTGGTCACCATGGTTACAATTTTGAGTTGTTGCAGAGAAAGCCAGGATTCAATTTCTTGATGAAGGATACGTAGCAGTTCCTCCTCTGTGTGACTCCATTCGCTCAGGAAAATGAGGTGTAGAACAGAGTGACACTGCCGTGCCCTGCACATGTGGTATGCTGGAGAAGCACTGTGAGTTGTCCCTGCAGTGGAGGCTGAGGACACGGTAGTGGATGAGGAGGCAGAGGCGGACATTGTCACAGGACCAACAGCGTGAGAACATGGAGGCGGAAGCTGCGTCATCTGGCCAAGTTGCTGGTGTGGCTGGGCAGGAAACATATTCACCCAGTGGGCCGTAAAGGACATGTATTGTTCCTGACCGTAGTTACAGCTCCACATGTTGGCGCTGCCGTGCACTTTGGCAGACACTGGCAGGCTCAAGGACTGGCCCACTTTCTGTTCTACATATTTGTGCAGGGCTGGTACTGCCTTTTTCAAAAAGAAATGACAGCTTGGGACTCTCCACCTCTGCTCGGCACAAGCCATCATTTATCTGAAAGGTGCAGAGTCCACCACTTGAAAAGGGAGGGACTGCAGTAACAGCAACTTGGCCACGAGCACGTTCAGCTTCTGAGCTACAGGATGATCACCCGCGTATTGCTTTCTCTTGGCAATCGCTTCAGTGATCGACTGCTGACGAAATGAGTGATGACGAGGAGTAGGAGGATGAGGAGCAGGAGCATCAGGGCCGGTAGATGATGGTAAGGACAGAGAGCTCCCTTTGGCTAAGGTGGTGGAGCTTTGAATGCCTGAAATAGGGTGCATGCCACTGGGTAAATCAGCGGTTGCTGCGGCAAGCTGGACCACCACATTGGAGCCACGGTTCTCCCAGGCCACTTTATGGTGACACTGCATATGTTGACACAGGGCCATTATGCCAACCCTGGCCACACTTCACCTTCTGCCCACAGATTTGACAAATGGCCATGCTCACCGACTCCGGTGACTTAACAAAAAACTGCCACACTGCCGAGAAGGTCATTTTACCCACAACACTCCGCACTGACTGCTACAGCCGCTGCCTCCTTGAACCCATGCACGACTACTTTCCGGGCAGGTAGGCTCCTGCGAAGCGGGTGGTCTACCCCGAGCACATTTGGCTCCAGACCTCCCACTCCTGCCACTCTTCTGACTCCCGGCCACGCTATCGACTGTCTGCACATCACTGATGTCCTCCTAAATGGTCTCTGAGCCAGGAGCCTGATCGCTCGTAACACCAGATCCCACGCCACTTTCCTCATCACTACTTGCCAGCCTACTGGAAGCAGCAGCGGATATCTCCTCCAGATCTTGACTGAGCAGCAGCAGACCAGAGCCTATTATGTGTTATGGCAACCCCACTGGCTGGATTTCCCCTGATGAGCATTGTTGTGACAGTTATGAAAACATGCATGTAGGGTAGCAAACCCTACATGCAATCAGGGCTATATAAGGCTTGCATATTTAGGGTAAGTTTCTGGATAAGGTCGCCCTTGTCACAGCGGGTACTCAGTGGCTAGGTTTTTTGGGCCATTGTAGCACCCCCCTTAGGGTGTAATAGGGTGAGACTATTCCCTCTTTTGACCCTCTCTTTAACCCATTTCAAGGAATCCACACCGGACACCAACTGCACAGTGACTACCTGAAGGACACCGGAACATGCCTCTAAGGGTGTGTTCATATGGGCGTTATGGATTCAGTTGGAAATCCATAAGACGGAAGTCAAAACAGAAGCCTATAAGAGGCATTCTGTTTTGATCCTTCATAATACAAGTCTATGGGCAGCATAACGGATCCCTCTGGTTTCCATTATCCGGATCCGTTATGCTGCCCATAGACTTGTATTATGACATAATGCAAAACGGAAACCTTTAAGACTAGAGGCATTGCGTTTTGCTTTCCGTCAGAATAGAAGTCTATGGGAATCATAACAGATCTGTCTGGTTTTCGTTATGCAGAACGGAAAAAAAGTCCTGTCGACAGGACTTTGTTTTCCGTCTTGCATAACGGGAACCAGACGAATCTGTTATGATTCCCATAGACTTCTATTATGACGGATCAAAACGCTGATGTGAACCCGCCCTAAGGTGGTAGGACACCCAGTCCTTTACACTATAGCGCTGGTTTAAACCTATTTTATGAGATGCATTAAAAGTTAAGTTTTAAATATGACATCATACCACTGCATAATCACCCCCTCAGTACAGCAAAGAATGTCCACATGAGATTCCACAAATAACTTGACATGCAGTATCTCACCATATCTCACCCTTTACAGTGCAAAATCTGCAGCAAACCTGCTATGAATGGTCATATCGTAACTTTGTAAACAAGTAATCTTTCACCCTACCAGGACACAGAAACAAGCATGTTTCCACCTCATTATAAAGAAGACATTTAATAGTGGAGGCAGTCATACTGCAATGCTCTAATTATTAGTGTTGTCATATTCAGTCTCCTCCCCACATTGGCAAGAAGCCATTTAAATGAATTTTTCAGGAACAATTATTTTTTTTCTTATTTTTATTAGTGGCCTGTCTCCATAAACAGAAAATTCCTACTTACCTGCTTCCGCCACTCTGGTCCTCTGAGCTGCTTTCGTTCTGACCATGTTCCAGTCCACACAGTGTTTATATTCTGTGCCTGTGCTGAATGAGCATGGTCAAATGCTCAATTACAGCCAATAATGGGCTTCAGTTGTGAAGAGTTGCTTGTGGCCATGTTGCTGCTGAAGCCAGTTATCGGCTGCAGTGGAGTATGTGACCATGCCATGCAGCGCCAGAAGTAAAGAGTGCGGGGACAAGAACATGGAAGCAGCGAGAAGGAGCGGAGTGGCGTGGAGCAGACATGGCATCGTTTTATTCTGGCCGCCTCTCAGCATGTTTGCAGTGCTGCCGCCGGAACTCTGGCCCGCCCCCATTATAGTCAATGGTGCCAGAGCGGTAGTCCGGGGGCACACGTGCACTAGCGGTAGCACGGATCCGGCAGGCTTTTCACCCGCCGGAACAGCCTGCCAGAGTTCCTTGCCGCTAGTGTGAAACTAGCCTTAGAAAGGCAGGCTGCAGGCATTAGGTAAAAAGTAATTATTCCTAGAAAACCCTTTAACCGCCTCCGGACCGCCTAACGCAGATGTGCGGTCCGGAGGCGGCAGCCCTGCGCAGAGTGACGCATATACGCGTCATCTCGCGAGGGCCGAGATTTCCTGTGAACGCGCGCACACAGGCGCGCGCGCTCACAGGAACAGAAGGTAAGCGAGTGGATCTCCAGCCCTAACAGGTATATTAGACGCTGTTTTGATAACAGCGTCTAATATACCTGCTACCTGGTCCTCTGGTGGTCCCTTTTGTTTGGATCGACAACCAGAGGACACAGGCAGCTCAGTAAAGTCGCACCAAACACCACACTACACTACACCCCCCCCCCCCCGTCACTTATTAACCCCTTATGAACCCCTGATCACCCATGATCACCCCATATAAACTCCCTGATCACCCCCCTGTCATTGATCACCCCCCTGTCAGGCTCCGTTCAGACGTCCGTATGATTTTTACGGATCCACGGATACATGGATCAGATCCGCAAAACACATACCGACGTCTGAATGGAGCCTTACAGGGGGGTGATCAATGACAGGCAGGTGATCACCCATATAGATTCCCTGATCACCCCCTGTCATTGATCACCCCCTGTCATTGATCACCCCCCTGTCATTGATCACCCCCCTGTAAGGCTCTATTCAGACGTCCGTATGATTTTTACGGATCCGATCCATGTATCATGTATCCGTAAAAATCATTGGACGTCTGAATGGAGCCTTACAGGGGGGTGATCAATGACAGGCGGGTGATCACCCATATACACTCCCTGATCACCCCCTGTCATTGATCACCCCCCTGTAAGGCTCCATTTAGACGTCCGTATGATTTTTACGGATCCATGGATACATGGATCGGATACGCAAAACACATGCGGACGTCTGAATGGAGCCTTACAGGGGGGTGATCAATGACAGAGGGGTTATCACCCATATACATTCCCTGATCACCCCCTGTCATTGATCACCCCCCTGTCATTGATCACCCCCCTGTAAGGCTCCATTCAGACTGTCCGCATGTGTTTTGCGGATCCGATCCATGTATCCATGGATCCGTAAAAATCATTTGGACGTCTGAATGGAGCCTTACAGGGGGGGTGATCAATGACAGGGGGGTGATCACCCATATACACTCCCTGATCACCCCCTGTCATGATCACCCCCCTGTAAGGCTCCATTCAGACGTCCGTATGATTTTTACGGATCCATGGATACATGATCGGATCCGCAAAACACATGGGGACGTCTGAATGGAGCCTTACAGGGGGGTGATCAATGACAGAGGGGTGATCACCCATATACACTCCCTGATCACCCCCTGTCATTGATCACCCCCCTGTAAGGCTCCATTCAGACGTCCGCATGTGTTTTGCGGATCCGATCCATGTATCCATGGATCCGTAAAAATCATACGGACGTCTGAATGGAGCCTTACAGGGGGGTGATCAATGACAGGGGGGTGATCACCCATATACACTCCCTGATCACCCCCTGTCATTGATCACCCCCCTGTAAGGCTCCATTCAGACGTCCGCATGTGTTTTGCGGATCCGATCCATGTATCCGTAAAAATCATACGGACATCTGAATGGAGCCTTACCAGGGGGGTGATCAATGACAGGGGGGTGATCAGGGAGTCTATATGAGTGATCACCCCCCTGTCATTGATCACCCCCCTGTAAGGCTCCATTCAGACATTTTTTTGGCCCAAGTTAGCGGAAATATATATATTTTTTGTTTGTTTTTTCTTACTAAGTCTCATATTCCACTAACTTGTGTCAAAAAATAAAATCTCACATGAACTCACCATACCCCTCACGGAATCCAAATGCGTAAACATTTTTAGACATTTATATTCCAGACTTCTTCTCACGCTTTAGGGCCCCTAAAAAGCCAGGGCAGTATAAATACCCCACATGTGACCCCATTTCGGAAAGAAGACACCCCAAGGTATTCCGTGAGGGGCATATTGAGTCCATGAAAGATTGAAATTTTTGTCCTAAGTTAGCGGAAAGTGAGACTTTGTGAGAAAAAAACTGTGTTTTGGGGTGTCATTTTACATATACCCATGCTGGGTGAGAAAAATATCTTGGTCAAATGCCAACTTTGTATAAAAAAAATTGGAAAAGTTGTCTTTTGCCAAGATATTTTTCTCACCCAGCATGGGTATATGTAAAATGACACCCTAAAACACATTCCCCAACTTCTCCTGAGTACGGCAATACCAGATGTGTGACACTTTTTTGCAGCCAAGGTGGGCAAAGGGGCACATATTCCAAAGTGCACCTTTCGGATTTCACAGGCCATTTTTTACACATTTTGATTGCAAAGTACTTCTCACACATTTGGGCCCCTAAATTGCCAGGGCAGTATAACTACCCCACAAGTGACCCCATTTTGGAAAGAAGACACCCCAAGGTATTCCGTGAGGGGCATGGCGAGTTCCTAGAATTTTTTATTTTTTGTCGCAAGTTAGTGGAATATGAGACTTTGTAAGAAAAAAAAAATTAAAATAAAAATCATCATTTTCCGCTAACTTGTGACAAAAAATAAAAAGTTCTATGAACTCACTATGCCCATCAGCGAATACCTTAGGGTGTCTACTTTCCAAAATGGGGTCATTTGTGGGGGTTTTCTACTGTCTGGGCATTGTAGAACCTCAGGAATCATGACAGGTGCTCAGAAAGTCAGAGCTGCTTCAAAAAGCGGAAATTCACATTTTTGTACCATAGTTTGTAAACGCTATAACTTTTACCCAAACCATTTATTTTTTTGCCCAAACATTTTTTTTTATCAAAGACATGTAGAACAATAAATTTAGCGAATAATTTATATATGGATGTCGTTTTTTTTGCAAAATTTTACAGCTGAAACTGAAAAATGTCATTTTTTTTGCAAAAAAAACGTTAAATTTCGATTAATAACAAAAAAAAGTAAAAATGTCAGCAGCAATAAAATACCACCAAATGAAAGCTCTATTAGTGAGAAGAAAGGGAGGTAAAATTCATTTGGGTGGTAAGTTGCATGACCGAGCGATAAACAGTGAAAGTAGTGTAGTGCAGAAGTGTAAAAAGTGGCCTGGTCATTAAGGGGGTTTTAGCTAGCGGGGTTGAAGTGGTTAAATGGGTTGTCTCACTTCAGCAAATGGCATTTATCATGAAGACAAAGTTAATACAAGACACGGACCCCGCATTACAATTAGAGGACAGGTTCAATGTTTTTGCAGAACAGACATACGGATGCAGAAATCACACAGGTCATCACGGATGTAGCGTTTTGCGGAGCGCAAAATACGTACAGTCATCTGAATGAAGCCTTATGTTAGAACCCCTCTGAGTGGGCAGGTCAGTCTAGCCATTTGACATAGCTTACATTTCCTGTGGTCAAGTTGTTCAGAAAGTAAAATAAATGAAATCATTCGGAGTTCTGTATGCAAGTATTTGCAAAAATACATTTATTTATTCTAATATTTATTTATTTATTCCCACATTAATTTATTTCAAAAACCAAAATTTACAGAAAGTCTGCATCAGCTAGAAAAATGATAATTGCTTATTACATTCCATAGAAAATTGATGAATCGCCTAACAGTATGTCAGTACAAATGTGCAATATCGAAAGCAATCAGAAATAATTCATATATCTCCCCTTATAATGTACTAGATCTTAGACAGTCATCATTTTCAGTGTATAATAAATGCAGGTCACAATGATAATACACTGCAGCAAAATAAAATAAAATAAGAGTCGTAGAGGTGAGCGATAAATATTAATGAAGAATTAATTTTCTACAGCAGCGCATTTATATTAATGCAAAAAGATATTTTAAAGCCTTGATAGGTTAACTGCGCATTGTGACTTGTCACTAGATATTCTTCCATTTAGATTTATAAAGACATTGCAGCCAGTTCCATTAAATTATGTAACGGTTCTTGTTTTATGAGATATGTGCCTGGGATACACTTCTATATTCCACCTGGGGAAGGAAGTCCACACTTTTAGAACATCACAGCCAGGTCCAAATTCCAGTGGCATTTTAAATCGACCCCCGTAAGAAAACATACGCTGAATCCTAAAGACACTCTCTATGTAAATATAACAGGGATATTTAATGCGCTGATAGGAGTGATAAAATATTTGAATGCCGACTAATAGTACCTGTAGTTAACAGGAGAAACATAAAAGGTTTTATAGCCGTGCAGTGGCAGTACATGACAAGCAGAAAATTACAGCTAATGAGAGTGCAGTTGTCTGCTAATTGCTTCATTTACATTATATAAATCAATCAAACATGACATCAGATCACAGTGATGAATTAATACATCATTCCAATTGAAATGCATTATATATTGAACAAAGAGCATAATTGTATTACACTACTTGGTTGCTACACTTCTTAATTTAATTATATCATGGCAAATTGCTGTTCCCGGGGAAAATTAAATAACCTTGTTGATATAGAAAGCTCTAATTGTTTCTTAATCTTAATCTACAGACACAATAAATAAAACGTTAATGTTTCAGCTGCTTAAACAATTGAACAGAACATGAGATATTGTTATAAACTTAGCTGACCATGGTCCAGTGGTGTCTAGCTCTACACACCCATCACTTGCCACTTGGGTCCATGCTATGTTGCTGTAGGAGGTCTGGAATGGCACAGATAGCCATTCCAGAGGAGACAGGGGACCACACATGCGACAATCACACGGCCGTTCCCTTAAAGTTGCCATGCTGACCAGTCAAGGTCTGGCTGCTCAGCCAATCAAAGACTTGGGATGTTATGTCGTTCTGAGCTCTGGCTCGGTTTACAATCAGAGTTGTATGTAATCAGTGCCTGTGATTGTGTAACATGTCCTGGCTTGTAATCAGTGTCTGTGATTGTGTAACATGTCCTGGCTTGTAATCAGTGCCTGTGATTGTGTAAGATGTCCTGGCTTGTAATCAGTGCCTGTGATTGTGTAAGATGTCCTGGCTTGTAATCAGTGCCTGTGATTGTGTAACATGTCCTGGCTTGTAATCAGTGCCTGTGATTGTGTAAGATGTCCTGGCTTGTAATCAGTGCCTGTGATTGTGTAAGATGTCCTGGCTTGTAATCAGTGCCTGTGATTGTGTAAGATGTCCTGGCTTGTAATCAGTGCCTGTGATTGTGTAAGATGTCCTGGCTTGTAATCAGTGCCTGTGATTGCGTAACATGTCCTGGCTTGTAATCAGTCCCTGTGTATCATGTCCTGGACTTCAGCTTGTTCTACTGATTAATCTCTTGTCTGCTAATATGACTATATCTGTACCCTTTGCAATTGTTTTCATTATATGGTTTAGACCACAACTTGTGAACTCACACCTGTTTTCTGCCACCTTACTCTGCAGAAGTAACCTGGGTCCTCTAGCAGTCAAAATCATCCTGCCTTTCAGTGGGCTATGGTGAATACCAAGTATTCACCTGTATGATGGCATGATGCTGTTTTGAGTTTGCTGGCTTTTGTTCCGTCCAGTGAGCTCTCTAGTTATTACAGAAATATAGTATATTTCCTTTCAAATCATGCATTTTTCTGGAATGTGTTCTGTTATACAGGCAATTGTCTCTAATCAAGAAAAACTGCATGAAATATATTTTCTGTTTATTAGATAAAAATCTATAGGTGTCTTTTTAAGTTGTAGCTTTTTATTCTTCCTAATGAAATCTATATTGGAGTGGCCATATTGGATGAAAATTCTTCACTTATTGTCTACATATGCCTCCTTTACGGCACCTCAAATGAATGAGGGTCACTTGACAGAAAAATGTCATAGATTATAGCAGTCTCCAGAAAGTAGAGTATTGCACGTTCCCCAGAGACCAGTGCTGGCTACAGAATTATAAGAACCCTAGGCAATAGCAAAATAGTGGGTCCCGATAAAGGCCCCATACACTTTAGTGTTCTGGTAGCCAAACCTGCAGAGACAGACTAATGTGTATGGCAAGCTCCCGACTCTCCCCCACTGCCAGATAAAAGAAGGATCAGGAGAATCCTTTTTTTTTCCCCAAGAGATAAACCGCTGCCAGAAATGTCTGACAGCACCTTCCTCCTCTCTCCCCATTGACAACACTTACATGCTTGGTCAAACTGAACATATATGTGGATGGGGAATCAGGAGGCAATCGGCAGAGATAACCGTCAGCCGGACGACGGACAGCTATTTAATGTGCATGGTCAACTTTAGTCTCAACTTTCACTCTCACTCATCCAGTATCTGATACAACAACAATGCTGTCAGTGGCACTAAGGGCCTGATGGTATGGCTGGCCACATGCAGCCAAGCAATCCCCATCCACGTAGCCAATGATATGAAGCACTTTGCAAATACAGCATTTTGATCAAAAGCCCATCTGCCCAGAAAGGGAACCTATTATAGATGGGACCCTACACTAAAAGTACTCACCTTTCCTTGGGCCTATGCATTCAGGGAAAGTAGGATCTAACTATATCCTGCTCTAATTAAAAGGGTTGTCCCATTAAAACGTATCCCCTATCCACAAGAAAGGGGATAAATGTCTGATTGGCTAAGGGTCTGACTGTTGGGGGATCTGCCTGTGTCCCCCCCTGTGAATGGAGCAGCAGAAATACATGCCATCTACCATTCCATTCAGTCCTATGGGGCTGCTGGAGATAGCTGAACACTTATTCTCGGCTATATCCAGCAGTTCCATGGAGTTGAAAGGAGCACTGGACACGCATGCGCATCTGCCGGTCCATTAAAAAGGGTAAACATGGGCCCCTGTTCTCATGACTGGGGGAGGCCTCAGCAGTCAGACCCCCCACTGATCAGATACATATGCCCTATCATGTGGATAGCTGATAAGTTGTTGTAATGGGACAACCCTTTAAAAAATGTGCACGTAGTTCAGTAAATAGGTAGCGGCAACAGGTAGTTTGTATTTAGTTTTTATAAATAGGTGGAGTCAACTGTAGATGATTCCCGCCTATTTATGAATATTTATTGATATTATGCCAAAATATTAATGATTAATATTTCCTTTTACAGACATTGATTCATGGTGGCTGTTGTTGCTGTGCCTGTGGTCTGGTGGGAACCAATGCCAAGATGACTTAGCCCGACAGCCATGGTGTTGTTGGAGGTGGTCAATTTTTCTACCCATCCCAAACAACCACGATGACTTCTTCCATCCTTGACCTGTGTCTGTAGAATTTGCAACAGAGACATATTTAGCTACTCACTATTCCAGAATCCTCCTCACCTCTACCCAATCTACCTGTACATCTTCACATCCTACTGATAACCCCCTAAGAAGTAATATTGTTCCCTCTTTTGCCACAAAGACAGTAATAATGCCCCCTATATGCCACTTTTAAGGTAATAGTAATATGTAACATCCGAAGTCAATTCGCTAAAAACTTTGTTCTAATACTAGCATGAGCTCTGTACAGTATTAGAATGTATTGGCTACGATGAGCCGAAGTTATTGATTGCACTTTGCACAATAATTTCATAAATTAATTTGTAGTTAAAAACCATTTCCCGAACTCTGGTTCAGTTCCAAGTGCTGCAATAAAAAGAAATGATGCCCCATGATTGTCCCCATTAAAAGTGATAATTCCCTATTAATAATAAAGTCTCACGTGGTCTGCTAAAAATGAATGATGCTCCCTAAGTGTCACACACTAGATTAACTGCCACCTTTGTGTCAGAGAAAAATAAATTATAGCCATGTCACCCAAATACGCCCAAACCAGTGCAGCAAAGCATTCTCTTGCCTGTATAGGTAGGGTCCCAGGGCAAGCTGGTGTCATGTGCATGGTCTAATGTTGTCTAGGTTCTTGCTTTTTTGTCATGTGAGTGGAAGTTTTCTTAGAAGAAATTGTACGATACATATAAGTTAGTGTAAAATGTATATGAAAGTTTAAAAAGTTAGGGAAACGCAAGAAAAAAAGCAAAAATATTTTGTTGTTGTTATGACATTACCATAAATAATGTGTCCATTGCACTGTATGGCTTTGTAGCCTTATGGGGATACCAAATGTGTGTATGTCATTTACTGATTTGTAATGTTTATTTAGTAAAGAATAAAGCAAAAATGTGAATATTGCAGTTATTTTTTTAGAAACTTCTTATTTATTTTATTCTTTTCCTATTAGGCTGGTCGAGAGACATAGTGGTCATCTGAAATAGCATTAATATGGCTGCCCTATATGCACCATGTTCTGAATTTGAGAAGCAGTTATGTTCAGAGGAGAAGCTAAATAATAATTAGATATAATGAGAAAATCTTTTAGAACTGGGCACTAAAGTACTGTGCAGTACTTTCTCCTGTGTGGGAGTGCCATTACAGGATATAAAGGCATGATAGACAGCGGTGGGCCCTTCCTCTTTTAAGTGGGCCCCATGGGAGCTAGCGCTGGTACTGGATAGATACAAACAGAGCCTTACCTATAACAAAGCTGCCATTTCCCATCCTGTAATGATATATGGCTCTGTTCATTCTATGCCAATCTATACAGCAAAGTTCACAAGTTAGCGACATAATATAGGAAGCCTTAGGCTATTGTAACTACTTTAGTGGCAAGTGTAAAAACAGGAATATTTCAAGATTTTTTTAATGCTTGACTTTTTGTAAGTGTAAACAAGTAGCAGTGAGAGGACTGGACCAGCGGTGCAGAGAACAGCCCTGGAGAAAGAGCTAAGTATAGCATCACAACATTCAGGGACATGTTCAAAATGTTTAATTATCACGGACATGTATATATATATATGTGTATATATATATATATATTGTAGGAGAGTACCTGGGGTGGTAATAGACGGCAGGTACGTGCCACCGGGGGTCCTGGCACCGGTGGAGTAAGAGCCAGAAAAGTGCATATTGCAGCGGTTATGCTGTTAACACAGCGGATCCGGGCCGGCTCTTATTGGGAGCAGGCAGATATGCGGGCGGGTGCCTGTCTCCCCACGGTCCAGGCCAGGTTTTGCAGGGAAGGGTTAAAACCTGACCAGCAACAAGGGTGTGGTGTGCAATGTGAAGCTTCTGTGTTCTCTGGCTGGGAGAGTGAGAAGTGGAGCTGGGCTGTGTGCTGAGGCCTGTGGAGGACTGTGCAGGATCCTGCAGCTGAAACCAGGAGGGATCCGTGTCCTGTGGCTAGAAGCAGGACCCATGGACTTACTTCACGAAAAAGGTGACATTACTCCTGGCTTTAAATAGACTTTGCTTTATGTGACTGAAACAGGCCTCAAGTAGCCTGCAGCAGGGACTTGCTGTGTTTGAACTATTATTTTGCTGTTGTGTGTGATCACCCTCCCTATGAACTGCACCGTCTTTCACTTGTATGCACCGTGTGAATAAACAAAGCATCGTGTTTTACACCAAGACCATTCTGTGTTGCCTCTATACTGCACTCGCTACCACTGCCTACCAGAGCGGATCCCCACAATTGGTGGCTTCAGCGGGCAAACGGCAGTGAGGCTAAAAATTGTGCTGTTTGGACTGTATGTCATATATTAAGCCAGCAAGTTTTGTGGCTCCAGACAAGATGGAGGAGGCTATTAGACACTTGGTGCAAAGTAATGAGGAGGCTACTCGGAGACATGAGGAAGCCCTGAGAGACCAGCGGCAGTTGAATAGTCTACTGGCCCAGCAACTGGCGACTATGCAGGAGTCCATGCGGGTGTTACAACAACAAGCCGTCCCGGGGGGGACCGCAGTCCTACCTGCTGCCCGGGATAAGGTGCACTCAGCGTTAAGAAAGATGGGCCCCGAAGAGGATATCGAGGCGTTCCTGATGGTCTTCGAACGCACTGCGGAACAGGAAAGGTTACCGGCAGAACAGTGGGCCGAAGTAGTGGCGCCATTTTTAGTGGGAGACGCACAAAAGGCCTACTTCGACCTCAGTCAGGAGGAAGCCAAAAGCTATAAGAGGCTGAAGGGGGAGGTGTTGGCTCGTCTTGGGGTTAATACCTATGTGCGTGCACATCGAGTCTACCGGTGGGCCTTCTCCGAGTCCCGGCCTGCTCGGTCCCAGGCCTATGACCTGTTACACCTGGTAAGAAAATGGCTGCAGCCTGAGACATTGAGCCCCTCGCAGATGGTGGAACGGGTGGTGGTTGATCGTTTGGTGCGCGCACTGCCAAGGGCCATACAGCGCTGGGTTGGTCAGGGAGACCCCGGCAACCTGGATCAGTTAGTAAGCCTTGTCGAGAGGTATGTGGCAACCCAGGACTTGGTGCGGGACTCGGCGCAGGAATCCCGTCGGGCTCCCTCTCAGGCTAGGGATCCGGAAAAAGGGACCCAACCACAAAGGGGGGGAAGGCTAGTCCTACTCTAGGGAAGAGAAACTGGGGAGGGACCACGGGGATTCAATGTTGGCACTGCCACGGCCTGGGACATAGGGCAGCGAACTAGTCCTCAAACACCTGAACCCATGGACTGCGGGTTCGCTCGCCGGTCCTCTTTCTTTGCCCGGCCTGTATGTACCGCGGATGCCAGGCCGACCACCGATATGCCACCTCTGTGCCAAGTCTTGGTCGATGGGCATCTGATTAATGCTTTGCTGGACTCGGGGAGCCTGGTGACCCTAGTGCATGAGTCCTTAGTGTCTGAGACACTCCCAGAGAAGCAAACCCTGTCCATTGTCTGTATCCATGGGGACCGCCGGGAGTACCCCACTGCCAGGGTTACCATGTCCGTGTTGGGCAAAGAGGTGCAGCATGTCGTCGGAGTGGGACGCCAAATCCCTTATGCCGCCATACTGGGAAGGGATTTTCCTTTGTTCTGGACTCTGTGGAAGAGCAATATGCCTTCCCTTAGGGACAGACGACAATCGGGCCCAGTGCCCGAGGATCCCGATGCAGGGATACCAGCTGTAGGGGTCACCACATCACCCGTAGAGTGTCATCCCGATAGGTTTCCCCTAGAGGTGTTGGCAGGCGAATCCGTGGAAACCCCGTCCATCCCGGACCTGGAGGTATCCCGTGACACGTTCGGGACCGCCCAGCTCCAGGATCCGACATTATTACGGGCGAGGGAAGGGGTGACAGTGGTAAATGGGGTGGCTCAGCACCCAGGGGCCGACTAGGTGTTTCCCCATCTGGCTTTTAACCAGGACCTGCTGTATAGGGTGGACAAAGTGCAGCACGAGGTAGTGGAGCAGCTGGTGGTACCCCAGCCATACCGCCGTGTGGTACTGGACTTGGCCCACTCCCATGTGCTGGGAGGACATTTGGGCGTAAAAAAAAACCAAGAGCGGATTCTGCAAAGGTTCTATTGGCCCGGGGTTTATGAGGAGGTCAAAAGGTTTTGCCAATCCTGTCCAGTGTGTCAGATGACGAGCCCCCAGCCCCACTATCGCAGTCCCCTAGTACCCATGCCCATCATCGAGGTCCCCTTCGAAAGAATAGGGATGGATCTGGTAGGCCCCATAAACAAGTCGGCCAGAGGGCACCAGCATATCTTGGTGGTCTTAGACTATGCCACCAGATATCCTGAAGCGATCCCACTACGTCATACTTCTGCTAAGCTCATAGCTAAAGAACTCATGGGTATGTTCGCAAGGGTGGGGATTCCAAAAGAGATCCTGACCAACCAGGGGACGCCCTTCATGTCTAAGGTGACGAGGGAGCTCTGCAAGCTTTTAGGGGTTAAACGGTTGCACACGTCCGTATACCATCCTCAGACCGACGGACTAGTGGAACGCTTTAACAAAACCCTAAAAACTATGCTTAAAAGAACCGTAGCCAAAGACGGAAAGGATTGGGACCTGTTGCTGCCGTACGTATTGTTCGCAGTGCGAGAAGTGCCCCAGGCATCTACGGGATTCTCGCCCTTCGAGCTATTATACGGTCGACGGCCAAGAGGGTTGCTGGACATCGCAAAAGAGGCGTGGGAGCAACAGCCCACCCCCCACAAGAGTATTATAGAGCATATAGAAAAGATGCAGGACCGTATAGAGACAGTCCTACCAATCGTCCGAGAACACATGGAAGCCGCCCAACTGGCACAGAGCCGGGTATACAACCGGAGTGCCCAGGTCCGGACATTTAACCCGGGTGACCGGGTACTGGTGCTAGTCCCCACCATTGACAGTAAGTTTTTGGCACGGTGGCAAGGTCCCTACGAGGTGAAAGAGAAGGTGGGGTCAGTGAATTACAAGATATCCCAGCCAGGCCGGCGGAAGCCAGAACAAGTATATCATGTAAATTTACTGAAATCGTGGAGAGATAGGGAGTGTCTCATTGGGGACAGCCCAAGCACTGTCTTGTCTGCGGGGAAGATCCCAGCTCCACCCGAGGTCCGGGAGGGCACCTCCGCGGTAAAGATAGCGGGTGGTCTGTCGACTAAACAAGCTCAGGAAGCCAAAGAGTTGGTGAGTCGAAATAGGGACGTATTCTCTGAGCTTCCTGGTCGAACTTCGGTAGTCCGACATGACATCGTCACCGAGCCCCACGTCAGGGTACGGTTAAAGCCGTATCGTGTACCGGAGGCCCGGCGACAGGCCATTTCAGAAGAAGTAAGGTCCATGTTGAGGTTAGGGGTGATTGAGGAGTCAAGGAGCGAGTGGGCCAGCCCCATAGTCCTCATCCCAAAACCTGACGGTACTCTGCGCTTCTGCAATGACTTTAGAAAGCTCAACGAAGTGTCGAAATTCGATGCCTACCCCATGCCCCGGGTAGACGAGCTCATAGAACGGCTAGGGAAAGCTCGCTATTTCTCGGTCCTCGACCTCACAAAAGGATATTGGCAGGTGCCTCTCACGGAGGCGGCAAAGGAGAAGACTGCCTTTGTCACCCCCGAGGGGTTATTTCAGTACCAAGTTTTGCCCTTTGGCCTACATGGCGCTCCAGCCACCTTCCAGCAATTGATGGACGTCATCCTACGGCCCCATCGTCCATATGCTTCGGCATATCTGGACGACATCATCGTGTTTAGCCAGGACTGGGAGAGTCACCTGCCCAAGGTACAGGCCGTAGTCGATTCACTTAGAAAAGCTGGACTGACGGCCAACCCAAAAAAGTGTTCGCTCGGGTTCGAGGAGGTCCGGTACCTGGGATACGTGATTGGGCGGGGAGTTGTCAAACCCCAGGTAGACAAGGTTGAGGCGATCAAGAGCTGGCCCAGACCTCTTACCACCAAGCAAGTACGTTCGTTCCTAGGGATGATAGGATATTACATGCGCTTTATCCCCAACTTTGCCACAGTAGCGGCCCCATTGACAAGACTTTTAAAGGGGAGGAAGACGGTGATGGTCCGCTGGGATGAGCAGGCGGAGGAGGCATTCTCCCGTTTGAAGTCGGCTCTGTGTGGGTCCCCGGTTTTGGTGACACCCGACTTCACACGGGAATTTGTCGTTCAGACGGACGCCTCTGGAGTGGGCCTAGGGGCAGTACTCTCTCAGGAAATCAGTGGGGAGGAACACCCTGTTGTCTTCCTGAGTCGCAAACTCACCCCAGCGGAAACCAGGTACAGTGTGGTAGAGAGAGAATGCCTGGCCATTAAGTGGGCCCTCGAGTCCCTTAGGTACTATCTGTTAGGGAGAAGGTTCCGTCTGGTGACCGACCATTCCCCTCTCCAGTGGATGAGCCGGGCCAAGGAGGGGAGTGCCCGGGTCACCAGATGGTTCTTGTCCCTCCAGAATTTTAAGTTCAGTGTCGAACACAGGGCAGGCCGCTTACAGGGGAATGCCGATGCCCTTTCCCGGGTACACTGTTGTACATGTGTCCAACCCCTCAGGATTGAACAGGGTGTGCAACCCTTCAGGGTTGAACAAAGGGGGGGGATATGTAGGAGAGTACCTGGGGTGGTAATAGACGGCAGGTACGTGCCACCGGGGGTCCTGGCACCGGTGGAGTAAGAGCCAGAAAAGTGCATATTGCAGCGGTTATGCTGTTAACACAGCGGATCCGGGCCGGCTCTTATTGGGAGCAGGCAGATATGCGGGCGGGTGCCTGTCTCCCCACGGTCCAGGCCAGGTTTTGCAGGGAAGGGTTAAAACCTGACCAGCAACAAGGGTGTGGTGTGCAATGTGAAGCTTCTGTGTTCTCTGGCTGGGAGAGTGAGAAGTGGAGGTGAGCTGGGCTGTGTGCTGAGGCCTGTGGAGGACTGTGCAGGATCCTGCAGCTGAAACCAGGAGGGATCCGTGTCCTGTGGCTAGAAGCAGGACCCATGGACTTACTTCACGAAAAAGGTGACATTACTCCTGGCTTTAAATAGACTTTGCTTTATGTGACTGAAACAGGCCTCAAGTAGCCTGCAGCAGGGACTTGCTGTGTTTGAACTATTATTTTGCTGTTGTGTGTGATCACCCTCCCTATGAACTGCACCGTCTTTCACTTGTATGCACCGTGTGAATAAACAAAGCATCGTGTTTTACACCAAGACCATTCTGTGTTGCCTCTATACTGCACTCGCTACCACTGCCTACCAGAGCGGATCCCCACAATATATATATATATATATGCAATAAATGGCAGCACGAACCTTTTAATTTGAAAATTATAATATATAAATACTGACTGTCCCCAAAAAAAGTCGCCACCTGGATTTAACTAAGCAAATCGTTATGAGCCTCCTATTGGATAATTACTGCATGGGCGATTATCATTCAGCTGGCAAAAAGTTATTTAACCCAAACTGGTGCAATTAATTGCTTCTAATTTCTTAAACAACCATGTCGAAAAATCTCGTGGTCGTGGAAAAGATGTTAGTCTGTTTGAGAAGGGTCAAATCATTGGCATGCATCAAGTAGAGAAAACAACAAAGGAGGTTGCCGAAACTACTAAAATTGGGTTAAGAACTGTCCACGCATTATTAAAAACTTTAAGGATAATGGGGACCTATCGTATTCGAGGAAAAAATGTGGCGGGGAAAAAATCCTGAATGATCGTCATCGGCGATTTTGGTGAAATAAAATTGAAGAAAAACAACAGTAGAGCTCAGGGCTATGTTTAATAGTGATAGTAAGAGCATTTCCACACGCACAATGCGAAGGGAACTCAAGAGATTGGGACTGAACAGCTGTGCAGTGTAAAAGAAAAAAACACTAGTCAGTGAGGCAAACCAGAAAAAAAAGGCTTCAATTTTCTAGGGAGCATAAAGATTGGACTTTGGAGCAATGGAAGAAGGTCATGTGGTCTGATGAGTCCAGATTTACCCTGTTCCAGAGTGATGGGCGCATCAGGGTAAGAAGAGAGGCACACGAAGTGATGCACCTATCATGCCTAGTGCCTACTGTACAAGCCTGTGGGGGCAGTGCTATGATCTGGGGTAGCTGCAGTTGGCCAGGTCTAGGTTCAGCAACAGTATGTGCTCCAAGAATGAGGTCAGCTGACTACCTGAACATACTGAATGACCAGGTTATTCCATCAATCGATTTTTTCTTCCCTGATGGCATGGGCATATTCCAAGATGACAATGCCAGGTTTCATCTGGCACAAATTGTGAAAGAGTGGTTCAGGGAGCATGAGACATCATTTTCACACATGGTTTGGCCACCACAAAGTCCAGACCTTAACCCCATCGAGAATCTTTGGGATGTGCTGCAGAAGGCTTTATAGAAACATAGAATGTGTCGGCAGATAAGAACCATTTGGCCCATCTAGTCTACCCAATATACTGAATACTATGAATAGCCCTTGGCCCTATCTTATATGAAGGATGGCCTTATGCCTATCCCATGCATGCTTAAACTCCTCCACTGTATTTGCAGCTACCACTTCTGCAGGAAGGCTATTCCATGCATCCACTACTCTCTCAGTAAAGTAATACTTCCTGATATTACTTTTAAACCTTTGCCCCTCTAATTTAAAACGATGTCCTCTTGTAGCAGTTTTTCTTCTTTTAAATATTCTCTCCTTTTTTACCTTGTTAATTCACTTTATGTATTTAAAAGTTTCTATCATATCCCCTCTCTCTCGTCTTTTTTCCAAGCTTTGCAGCTTCAGACTCTACCATCATCAATGCAAGATCTTGGTGAAAAATGTATGCAACACTGGATGGAAATAAATCTTGTCACATTACACAAACTTATCGAAACAATGCCACAGCGAATGCGTGCCATAATCAAAGCTAATGGAGGTCCAACATAATATTAGAGTGTATGACCTATTTTTTTTTTGGGTGGCGACTTTTTTATTCCGGACAGGCAGTGTATATATAAAATAAAGTATATAGCTAGAACGTGGAAGAGAATAAAAAGAGGAGCTTTTGAATAAATTTAAACAGCTGAACTGCAGTATTCAGCAAATCCCAGCATTTCAGCTGTAATGTGCACTATTATGGGTACACTTTGTATATCCAAATTAATTCACAGGCCCAGTTCTGGCTGAACTAGTAAATGTGTCACATAAATAGTTGCCTGTCTTAGGTTAATAATGTGAAATATGGTAATGAATGCCTGGACTAGAGTTAATTAAAAGTAGTGGTGCTCTGTGGTATGTTTGTGAGCCCAAATAACTGCTAAGCTTATAAAAAAATAAGCCAGAGAAATATTAATGCAATTATGAAGTGGAAGATTGTGTTGGAAATAAAGTAATTTAGTGTGACACTGTCTAATAATCTAAGTGGTCGTTCCAGAGACATTGGACTTGTAAAAGATATCTTCAAATTGGTCCAAAACAAAATCTAATTGATTTTGCTTTCTAAACGATATCTATCACGAGGATGTTTAACATGTAGGTTCATCTACATTAACAACTTCCAAATATAGTAAATTCCTTTATTCCATCAGAAATGTCTAACATCACCTGATGTTCGATCTTCAATGCTGTAGGTTTTCAGATGCAGATTAAAAGAATTGTACTCTATATACTGAATATTGAAGTCACTCATTTTTAACCCCTTCCAACCCTGCACTGTATGTTTAAGGCACTTACTGCTGGTACTTAATGCAAAGCATCAACAATTGGTTTATATTAATAAACAGGCTGCAAGAAGCTTCACCTAGAGGAGTGGAGCCTCATCTGAGGCTTCCACTGAGGTTGCTAAAATGTAACTGCCGTTTCACTACCAAAAATGAAATTCCTAACATATGTGATGCTGAAGGGAAGAAATTCATGAAGCTTTATTTTTCAGTTAATTTTACCTTTCTGATGTCTATATTCAGCTCTTAGCAACCATATTTCTCTGTGCCTCTATTTCAGCATCTTCCGAAAATGACCTCTGCTGCACTTCCTGTGGCTATGTTTGCCATATCCTTGAGGCCATCCTATATTTTCCTCAATTCCCATAACCCCTTGCTCTCCTTACATGAACTAGCAGGACCAATCAGAATGCAGATAACTTCTCCCAATACCCCAGAGTAGTGTGTATCCTCTCACATACAGCTAACCAGAGACAAGCCCTGCAATTGCATGAAATCAGTAAACTTAATAGTCACCTGTCAGCTCTGCAGCTGCTCCCTCATTCTCATCCACACTGACAGGGAGGGGGGCTGCTTTAGCTGCTCATAGCTCTAGTTTGGTGCCAGCTAGAGATATAGGCTTTATATGGTTGGGAACAGGGCCGTTTCTAGGACCGGGCGGGCCGGGCGGCCGCCGGGGGCGCTGTCAAAAGGGGGGCGCCGGCATTTCTCTGCCTGTTATTACCGGCCGTGTGCCCTGGCTCCCTCCCTCCTTCTGAGATCTCGCCTGCCCTGCGACCTGCGCCCGAGTCCTCTCACTCTTATCTACAGACAGTGTCCGTACGTACCGAGTCCAGTCACTCAGCTCCGGTACGTGCTCCTCCGACTAGGCGGCGCAGGCGTGTGACGTACAGTGAGTGAGTGAGCGCCGCACTGCCTGCCTGTTACCGCCCGCCCTGAGCCCCTGAGCAGTGCTGATTGTTGAAAAGAAGCCTGCTGTGAGGCGAGCCTGAGTTTATTCTGTAGATCCGGGACAGTGGGTCACTGGGTTGGTCGGGTGCAATGTGGTTAAATTAAACAAACTATTTTTTTACAATGGAGACAGTGACACTGTGGATGGTCTGTGGGGGGGGGCATTAATTACAATGGGGGGCGGGGGCCACCGTGGGAGACATAGAAATGGGGGCCACTGTCACTGTGGGGGACATTAAGTTTAATAAGGATCACTATGGACATTATTTAGAATGGAGGCTGCTGTGGGTGTCATTACTCATTATAACTGTATAATGTCTGATAGGCCTAGTCCTGAGCTGAGTTATATTACCCTGCCCATGCCCTGTATAATAATGTACCCATCCCTGATACCCCTTAGTTATATTACCCCGCTGGGGTATAACTAAGGGGTATCAGGGTACATTATTATACAGGGCAGGGTAATATAACTCAGGACTAGGCCTATCAGACATTTTACAGTTATAATGACACCCACAGCAGCCTCCATTCTAAATAATGTCCATAGTGATCCCTATTAAAAATAATGTCCCCCACAGGCAGGCTCTGCGGGCGGCGGCGCTCACTCACTGTACGTCATGCGCCGCGTGATGTACAGTGAGTGAGGTGTCATTTAGGGCTGCAACGATTATACAACATTATCGCTAATATTCGATAACGGGATTCGTTGTCAACGAATCCCGTTATCAAATAATCAGCTGATTTGTTGCTATGCGGGCAGGAGCGGGTGGTCAGACGCTATGCCTGCGGGTCCTTGAACTTTAGATCACCGCATCTTTATTACCTTACAATGAAGCTCCAGTAACAGGCAGAGCGGGCGGTGGCATAACGTCACTTACTCACGTGACGCGCATGCTCCACCTGCTTCATTCATAAAGTAGGTGGAGCAGGCGTGTCACGTGAGTAAGTGACGTTTTGCCGCCGCCCGCTCTGCCTGTTACTGGAGCTTCATTGTAAGGTAAAAGAAGATGCAGTGATTTAAAGTAAAAGTTACTGCCGGTTAAGGAATACTGCTGTGAGCGGCGGGGCCAGGACTGTTTCCCCTCCCCATAACAGAGCCGTCCACAGATCCCCCTCCCCATAACAGAGCCATCCACAGATCCCCCTCCCCATAACAGATCCGACCACAGATCCCCCTCCCATAACAGAGCCGTCCACAGATCCCCCTCCCCATAACAGAGCCGTCCACAGATCCCCCTCCCCATAGCAGAGCCCTCCACAGATCCCTCTCCCATAACAGAGCCGTCCACAGATCCCCCTCCCATAACAGAGGCGTCCACAGATCCCCCTCCCATAACAGAGCCTTCCACAGATCCCCCTCCCATAACAGAGCCGTCCACAGATCCCCCTCCCATAACAGAGCCGTCCACAGATCCCCCTCCCCATAACAGAGCCGTCCACAGATCCCCCTCCCATAACAGAGCCGCCCACAGATCCCCCTCCCCATAACAGAGCCGTCCACAGATCCCCCTCCCCATAACAGAGCCCTCCACAGATCCCCCATAACAGTGTCATCCATAGATCCCCCCATAGCATAGTCATCCACAGGTCCCCCTCCCCATAACATTGTCATCCACAGATTCCCCTCCCCATAACAGTGCCATCCACAGATCCCCCCATAATAGTGCCATCCACAGATCCCCCCATAATAGTGCCATCCACAGATCCTCCATAACAGTGCCATTCACAATTTGTTTTAATATGGCATTTGAACATAATTTTTCAAGTAAAATCATATAAACCCCTTTTTTTGCCATTTTGGTGTTTTTCCCGATTAATCGATGTAATTATTGACAACTAATCGATTATTCAAATAATCGTTAGCTACAGCCCTAGTGCCATTATAACTGTATAATGTCTGGTAGGCCTAGTCCTGAGTTATATTACCCTGCTGTGGCGAAACCAACCTCGCCACTGGGTTTTGGAGGGGCCTGGTTACCAGCCTCTTGCCCCAAGATTATGGCCCATACTAACTTTTATGGAGAAGACAGACCGGCCACACAGTTTTTGTACATTTACTTGCGTGTATTAGTTGAGGCCTGCTGTGATTGGGTTTTGGTTAGTTAATAAATGCTAACATGACAGCTTTTTGGTTTTGCATATTATTGATGATTGTATTTCATGACTAATCTTCTAAGGGCATTGCCTTCCTTTATACTGCAGTTCTCCTTTACCACTCTGCCTGCGACTTTTAACAGTTTAAGCAGTAATTTATGATTTTCTTTTGCTCTAAATAAATCTTGTGTTAGGCATAAAAAAATAAAAATATATGGTGAGACGGTGCAAGTACTCTTCTGATATTATTTCATCGAGCAGTTTTGATAAGGGGGGGGGGGAGTTTTTTTGACACTCGCCCTGAGAGAAATTTTACCTAGAAACTGCACTGGTTTGAAAGCTGACATCCAGGCTTTCAGACAATACCATAATGACAGCAATCTGTTCAGTACAGGAGATGATATCACTGATAGAAATCGGGATGCTGTGAATGCAGCTAAAAGTGAAAATAAAGGCAGATTTTACCTGCGATTATTCCCAGAGTGATATCTCCTCTGTTGCTTGGACTTTATGGTCTTGTATGAAATCCTGGAAAGTCAGATTTCCAACAAGACCAGTTGCATGTTTCTAGCTGCTACCATTCAGAAGATAGCAACATCTGAAGCAGCCCACCTGGTCCACTTTCTGCCCAGGCACTCAGGGCTGTGCTGATCCTCCCAGTGCTCTTGTTTATATCAGAGAGGAGATGGCCTGGACATGACAATGCTTTGAGATGAGAGCTTCTGAATAGGAAAGTAGCATGCGTTTGTGACAGTTATTATCAGGTAAACCACAAAAAAGAAACAACTGGGCGGTACTCAGTAAAAGAAGGGATATCCTTTATTCCAGAAGTTGTATACATTCAGCGGTGTAGGCATGGGGCAGACCAACATGCAACGCAGGCTAGTAACTCGTGGCGACGGCCGTTTTCACGCCTCAGCGCTTCCTCGGGACACTAGACATTCTGATGTAATTACATCACCTTTATGCGCTGCTTCATCTATGCGGCACTCATTGATGCCGTCATAGAGGAATCGGCAAACTGCGAACAACACAGAAAAATACCAATAACCAATAAAGAACATATACTTTTATAAAAAGACTCCAAGATGGTTTCTATCATTCAATCCTAACGGTCCCAAAGCTCCGGAGCACATTATCCATCTTGCTGCTTTCCTAAGGAGTACACGATGTCTGTCTCCCCCTTGTGGCCGACCACATAATTTCTCAATACCAACAAACCCCAATACCTTACTGTTACTATTATGTTCAGATAACACATGTTCTATTAAAGGAGGACAGCCTTTCCCTGTAACAATGGAATTAATATGTTCTCTGAATCTCTCACTAAGGCTCCTGATAGGTTTGCCTATGTAGAATCTACCACATATACATAATATAAGGTACACTACATATTTAATCTTGCAGGTTATCAAGGTATTCACTTTGTGGTGCAAACCACCGAACACCAAAAAATTCCATTAAGGGTTATATTTACAACAGAAGCAATTTCTACTCATACGTTTCCCCATAGGGACCCACTCTTTTAGCTATATATCTACTTTTGGTTCCACATATCAGTTCCTAACTAACCTAAGTGTGACTCTTCCTAAAGGCTACTATGGGTTTAGACCCTTTAAGTTCTTTAAACTATCATCCCTTTCCACCATATCCCAATTTTCTCTTATCACTCTCCTGATACAATCAGCCATTGGGCTGTATTTGAAAGAAAAAATATATATATCTGGTTATCCCTTCTCTTCCTGGTGTTTAAATTACCTGATAATAACATACTAAAGTGTAACGATGAATCCCTTAGTATGGCCTCTTTCAATAACTCCATCGGATACCCTCTGGCTAATAAAACCATCATCCGTCCCGTTGATTCTCCTTAATCTTAAAGTGGTCAGCTCTGAACCCGGACATACCCTTATTTTCACCCGAGCAGCACCCCTGACAAGAGCATCAGAGTATTTTATGCGTAGGGCACAGGCTCTTTTGTTTATCATAACACACTGCCGGGCGGAAACTGTGTTCGGTGACGTCACCGGCTCTGATGGGCGGGCTTTAGCGTTGCCCTAGACGTTTTACTGGCTAGGGAAGCGCTAAAGCCCGCCCATCAGTGTCGGATGACGTCACCAGGCTTTCTGGCAGCCCCATGGAGAGCCCGATACGTCACTGGAACTCCTAAAAATGCCTTTACCCTGCGCGATTTAGCGCAGCGCAAAGGAGAGCATCAGAGCATGCACTGCTCCGATGCTCTTGTCTGGGCGGCTGCCTGGGTAAAAATGGAGGTATGTCCGGGTTCAGCTCTAAACCTGGACAACTCCTTTAAGAACTGGAGTTAGAGATCACAAGTAATTTTTTCCCCCTCAGTACTTTCTTAAATATGTAATACTGGCCTGTAGCTGTGTTTTTATCTTTTTAGTATGTTAAGGTTAATATCTCATTAGCGTTAAAACCATCACAACGGCCTGCCGGGGTATCCAGCATAGCCAGAAATGACAGAGCACCACCAGGCCCCACTGACTATATTGGGACTCAACAGCAATCCAGCCTGTTTTCCTCAAGATTTTAGTATAACCAGTTTCTTATACATTTTCTTTGAAATGACCAATAGCTCATCTAAAAAAAATCAGCATGGAAGCTATCACAAAGAGTACACATTCAAACCGAATAGGAATCGGGATTGGTACAGAGGAGCATTAAGGGGGTCATTTATCAAACTGGTGTAAAGTAGAACTGGCTTAGTTGCCCATAGCAACCAATCAGATTCCTCATTTCATTTTCCAAAGGAGCTGTCCAAAATGAAAGATAGAATCTGATTGGTTAAATTTATGCTACAGATTTCCACTGTATATTTCACCGTTTGCAATGCGTAGGGTTAGATCTTTGGTAAATCCGCACCAAAATCCACTGTGGAATGTCAGCAAAATCTGCAGTAGAATTTCCAAGAAAAGGACCCCGTCGCACACAGCCAGGAAAGGGGGAAGTGGCCGACGTTGGGCTGCTCTCTCCTTTCACTTTAGTGGGGCTTAAGAAAAGAGCCAAGTAGGCGAGCTCCGCTCTTTTCGGATGTGACATTTTTGATGTGGATATGCCGTTAATGGGCAGACATTTTACCCCGAAGGTTTTGTCTATCAATCTGAAACAGTTGGTTTCCAACCACGTATTTACTATGCTTTTCTGTGCTTCTATAGGAACTCGACTTTATGGATTAAACACACAGCTGTCATAGCATCCCCAAAATGTATGATGCAGCGACCAAGCAGGTTCAATCACCAACCACACAGAGACGGTTACAACAGTCTTCCTATCTGCGTGGCATGCCGGTGGACGCCAGGCTGATAGTTAAGGCAAGAAGCTTTCAGGATACAAGCCCCAGACCAGCGTCCCAGATGGAGAAACCAAGAGTCAACAGAATCAGCTGACTCTGGGAGGCTGTGTGGTGATAGGAACATCTATTTTTTGATCCAATTCAATTATGCTAATACCAGATGTTGGGTCAACTGGGCCATTGTGGTATTGTTTAATAAGATAAGCACCAATCTTCACACAAGCAAATCACTTAATCCCATGGAAATGTATGGAGGTCTAGAGATAAAGTCTCTACTAACAGCATGAGGTGGACAGGCTGTAGGTCTACATAGGAATATGAGTAAATATACATATTAGGGCTCATGTACGCTGTCGTGTTTTATTGCCTGTAAATGGCGGATACGCTAAAAGCCGGATCCCAGCCAAGTTCATAACACCCCTTATTTTTTAACTTCTGTAGAAATTTCCAATCCTTGTCCACAAAACGGACAAGAATAGGACATGTTCTACCATTCTACAGTTATTGGAGTGACCTCTGAGGTGGAAGCAGGTAGACACTGACCCTGTTTTATCCTTAAAAGGGGTTATCCCATAACTAATGTAAACAATTCTAATCAGACATCATAAAGTACATGACAACCTCTTTCTAACAAAGCTAGAACCAGCCCTGTACCTCACATGGATCCAGAGATCTCCCCATTCAATGCTCTGCTAGATTGATATCAAGCTGGCAGCTTAAAGGGAGTGTCTTCTCTGCTGCAGCTAAGGGGGCGTGTCCATGCTCTCCCTATCCCAGCTCAGGAGCCAGTTGAAGGATGAAACTGAGCATGTGCGGCCATCTCAGTGAGCAGGTCAAAGAAATAAGAAAAAAGCAAACAGCAGGTGACGCTACACAGACACATTTTATTGAATAACTCTGTGGCTTTGCTAACTTTTTAATTACATATAAATACAAAAGTATTCAGACCCAGATGCTGGTTTAAAAACTGTAGAATATTTTCTGTGGGACAACCCCTTTAAATGCTGTGGGGAGAAAAAATGTTTCCCTCTGTAATGGAGATCGCAAATTCGAATAATACATCTGGTATGTCACTGTCCATGTTGTGGGACTATTTGTGAGGTATTCCAGCTTCGCC